>NW_027115572.1:47311-56124 GCF_000696795.3 Halyomorpha halys
TAAAGTTTATTATGAAAACATTATATTACTACTTATAAATAACACACATATTTATAAATTAGGCTACATAGTTGTAGCTTGCTAAAAGTAAAAGTATGTAAAATTTATTATAGATTTTTGTGTCAAATCTTTATCCCCCCCCCCCCAGAGTATGGGCCCTTATGATTTTGCCATCTGCCTCTTCCTGACAGTGGGCCTGATCGTTATACAATGAAGAGTTGCTAATGATTATTCTTACTTTCTTTTCAACTCTGAACTAATTAATACTTTTAATATTTTATAGAAAAATAGTTTTATAGTTTAGAAGAACAAGAGGCCCTCAAAAACAGAGAACTACTAAAAAGCTATTCTAAAAAGAATTTAATTAATTTAATTTAATGCTGATTATAAGATTTTTGTTTTTAGTATTTATGTGATTAAATATGTTAATATACTAACACCTTTGAATTTAATCTTCAGGCAGCTCAGTGTTTTGAAAAAGTTTTAAAAGTTCAGCCTGGAAATTATGAAACAATGAAGATTCTTGGTTCTTTATACGCGAACTCACAAAGTCAGTCAAAAAGAGATATCGCAAAAAATCATCTAAGAAAGGTATTTTAAAAAATATACTCAATAGTTTTTAAATAATGCTTTATTATTTCTATTATGTATTATTATTTCTATTATTACTAATATAATTATTCTTATAAAATCAGTTTTGACCAGTAGACCTACAAACCTGACAATGAATGGTTTAAAAAACATTGAAATGTAATTTTTATAAAAATATTTTTTATGTTTTGTTCAAAATTTTTGCCTCCCCTGTCTTTAAATATTTTTTTTGAAAATCACAAAAATAGCAATAACTTGAACACGAGTCTACCAATCTACTCAATATAAGGGTGAGGTAAGTAGGGTGGTAAGCGTGAAAGTTGTGCTCACTGTGAGCACCAGATTTTTTTATTCTATAATATCAATCAATAAGATTAAGTAAGTTTTTGTCACCTGTGAACCATATTAAACCTATATGTTTCAAAACTTTGATGAATATTATAAAATAAATAAATGGGAATTATCTTTTAGTGAAAAAAATATTCCAAGAATTAATAATAAATATTTTAAAAAATAAGAAAGCCTTGAAACAGTTTCAGTTGTAGGAACTTTTATTTCCTTTTTAACTTTTGTCCGTAAAAAAACCTATCTTGGTGAATAGTTGTGAAGAAATGAAGATGTTCAGGATTGGTTTAATTAAGAAAGTAGCTGGTGGATTAACCACTACCTATTTGGAAAACTCATCAAACTGCTCCAAATGGTTAAGGTTTACTATATTCAATCATCAGTCAGCCGGTTTAGGTATAATTATACTGCACATTAGAAGTTGATCAGAACTTTTAAAGGTTCCAAATCCAACTACTGTGTAATCCCGGCATTCCGAACTTTTGTACTCGAAACACACCTGTAAATCATAACTGGTGTAAAAAAGAAAACGTAGAACATTATCTTTGACTAACAACTAAAGAAATTTATTAAACAAAGAAATCTATTAAGTGGATTAATATACCTATTGAGCTTAAGAAGACAGCTTAATGAGACATGGAACCTTTTTATATTAAAGGGATTAATACAAACATTTACATTAACATCAATAAATATTAAAAAATATATATTTTGTTTTATTTATGCATCTTAATAAATAGCAGATATAATCTGCATTAAATATTTAATAATAAACCCCCTGACTTTTAGACAGTTTAGGGCAGTTTTAAAATATATATTGGGCTGAAATAGTTTGGTCCATCATATTCTAATTGAACAGTTTTAACTTAACTTTTACTTTTTTAGGTTACCGAACAGTTCCCTGATGATGTAGAAGCATGGATTGAATTGGCTCAGATCCTGGAACAGTCAGATTTGCAAAGCTCTTTACAAGCCTATGGGACAGCTACTAAAATCCTGAAAGAAACTGTCAATGCAGAAATACCTCCTGAAATATTAAATAATGTTGCTTGTCTACATTATAGGTTGGTATGATATTTATTATTTTTATTGTCTCTAAGAAAATATATACTATTATAGTATATTGTAATGTCCTCTTTTTTGATGAATAGTTATTTTTTTTAAAATATAAATAGTTTAGTTTAGTTTTTTCCATGTATTTCTAGCAAAGAGCAAACTAATCGATTATACCATGGATAACAAACTAACCAATTTCATTATTCAGAAGTAATAGAGGCAATAGTAATCCATGAAGAGGAGAATGAGTATTAATGAAGTATTTACATCACATATCATCGGAAATAAATCCAAATGGTTTTGCTTACTATCGATGCTTGTATCCACTATCGAAGTGGATGGTTGGTAAAGTAAAAAGGAAGAAAGCTCCCTCTTTGATTTGGATCACTGGCAGGACAGGGCATGTCTTAGAGTGCCGAGCACCTGAGCATCCTTTGTCTACTGTCGGTGGTAACAGATTTTTATTAAGAAGACAAGAAGAATCAACAGTCTCCAAAGAAGATAATATAATTGGTTATTTTGCTCAATGTAGGATTAAACAGATTTGTAGTAGAAGTGTTCTGATTGCCTGTAAAACCTGCCCTGAGATAGAGTCAAAAATGTTAAATAATTTAAATTATTATTCTCATATCTAGTTAATATTTAATTTATTCATTTGAACCTTTTCAGGATTAAAGCTATATTTTATATCTGAGAATAATAAAAGCAGTTAAATTCATAATAATTATTTTAATTAATTTAAAATATATTTCAATATATTACGATATACATTGTCTCATTGTTTTCTATTTATAATTTTTATTTCATGACTTATTAAGTGAATGTGTTTTTATGAAGTTTCCAATTTATCTTTATTTCTGAAAAGAGAACTACTTTTTGTTAACAATAACTTTTGGAATCAGTTAGTTCAATGATGACGGTTTGTGTAAATTATTACTATACTTGTGAACAGTTTTGTGAATGAATTCTTAAATACAAGGATATTCTGAAAAGGATAAATAAGCTATTCACATAGATCTTTTTAGTATAAAAAAAATTACCATATCTTTTTCCCTGTATTCTTTAGTTATAAAACAATGACTACATCGTTTTGCATTCTCATATTATTCCTTATTTTATAAAAGTCGTTCTGACATTGGTCTATCACTATTACTTTTACAGACTTGAAAACTTAGATGAAGCTAAAAAGAATTTTGAAGAATCCCTAAGCCGTGCAAGAGCAGAAGCTGAACATGATCCGCAATATTACAACTCCATTGCAGTTACAACGACTTACAACTTAGCTAGGCTTAATGAAGCTCTCTGTCAGTTTGACAAAGCAGAAAAACTTTACAAAGATATCCTCAAGGAACATCCAAATTATGTTGATTGTAAGTAAGGGTTTATTCTGTATTGCTTTAAGGAATAAATAAAAATCTTCAATATTTATACTCTTTTATATTAATTTTAAAAAAAGAAAGGTTATTGTCTAATTTATACTTTCATTTACCTATATATAAAACATATAGTAAGGGAAAGTATTGTGATGGTGAAAATTTTCAAATTCTAGTTTTCAAATAATCAAGTCCCATAAAATGGTCTGTGTGTGGTCACCCTAGCTAAAAAACGATAAGTCGTACAAAATTGGAATTACATATTTAAGATTGGTATATGCCTGGGGTGGGACAGCAACTTTTTCAATAAAATCGACATCCCTGCAGTACCTCTTATTAGAATTGATTTTTCACATATTTTTTATTTACTCATAAATGGCTCTAGCGATTTTGATTTTATTAGGCATATCACTGTACAATTAAATGATCTTTAATATCAACTAGGTCTTATCCTCATTGAAATTGTTTGACTGGGCTTAAATGCTGAATTTTCAAAATGCTTTCCTCTGAAGTACCTTTAATTTTGTTTGTTTGAAATAATTAACGATTTAAAATTCTTGCTAGTTGTGGAAAATGGATAAATATAAATTATGAAATGATTTGATTATTAACTTACAAGCTATGATGAAAAATCCTTTTTCCGGACCGAAAATACATTTCTGAAAATAAGAGTAGTAACTTAGACCTATTATGTATGGAAAGTGAAAGATTTAGAAATAATAATATTTAACATAAAAAGTTGTAGAAGTTAATGGAGAATGATAAAAAAAAAAAATCTAAATAAGAGATATGTGTGGCATGTGTTAAACTGTGTGGGCACATGTGCAGTTCCCCTCTAGATCACATCTTCTTGTCGCCATAGTTATTTAATGACTTTTTTAATTTCACTTAACCTATATATGAGCCTTTCAATTTACAGGATGATTAAATCCATAAAATCATTCTTAGTTTTTTCAATATTGTTTATATAACAATTTAGCATTAAATATATGGTTAAAAACAGAACATGCATTTCATTAAACTGTTTTTATTTTTGTATATCTGTCATACTTTTGCAAAAGAGAATTTTTAAAATTTTGCTATAAGAAATAATGTTTGTACTTTTCTGGAAACTGTTGTGATTGGAGTTGGTCAATTTGGCAACTGAAAGGCTCATTTGGAAAATCAGTATGGGAAATTATTGCCACAGTGAATAATATAAAAAATATCTGTTCCAAAACAAGCGAGAATTACTTCCAACTCAAAGTAAGTGAAAGTTGTGTGATGCAAGGCACTGTACCTGATTATTCGCCGTAATGTTATTAAATCCCTGATATAATGCTACCCTATTCTCAAGTGTAATATAATTTAAATAATAGAGTATGAAACAGGAAGAATAAATAATTATCTTCCTTAGGTTATCTTCAGATTAGTACCCTTTCCTAATTCAGATCAATTCTTTAATGTTTCGTTAAGAATTTCATGAAGTTGTTTTTTTTTTTCAAAATATCTGCTTACATTGTCCTCCTATTATTAAGTTCAATATCCTCTTTTATTTTAATTAAAAAAATAAAATAGTTTAGTTTTATTGTTATTATAATTTTTGCTGTAGGTTACTTGAGATTGGGATGCATGGCTCGAGACAAAGGTCAAATTTATGAGGCTTCTGATTGGTTTAAGGAAGCAATGAGGATTGACAATGACCACCCCGATGCTTGGTCACTGCTTGGCAATCTTCATCTTGCCAAACAAGAGTGGGGACCTGGTCAGAAAAAATTTGAGAGGATTCTCAAGGTGAAATTATTTTAATTTTATAAATTTATGTTTAAATTGTCAGCTCATTTGCTTGCAGTTAATTAGTTTTATTAAAATAAAAGGAAGGACCATCTTCCTTTTATTATCACACACAGTCAATCATCGATCTTCCTGTTTTATTAAAATGTTTGAAGATATTTTAAATTCTTTTTTTTAACCCGTGAATTAATATAGACGACATTCACATGGAAAATAGGTTCAATGCATGCTTATAACATGATTCTTAAACATAGGTCGACACGGAATATAAGTTGACCTTTAGTATTATGAAAATAATTTTTAAGGAAAAAATATGGAGAGAGGAGGTAAAAATTAACCTACTTATACAAAATAAGTTTTCAAATTTGATGTGCATATCTCAAAAAGAAACAAATATGTTTAAATTAGATACTGAGGCTGTCTCCAGCTGAGGAAGTAAAGGCATCTACCTTTGCAATATCGTAACTGGGGTTTTGTTTTATTTATATTAAGTTCAAAGTTGGTTTGCACACATGCCCTGACCAACCTAAAATGTATCCCTAAGATGTTGAGGATTATAAAGTTATTTTTTCATCTCATTCTTTTACAGTGCCCAGCTACATCAACAGATGCCTATTCTCAGATTGCCCTTGGAAATGTTTGGCTGCAGACACTTCACCAACCTTCAAAAGAAAAAGGAAAAGATAAAGTTCGCCAAGAACGTGCTTTAACTATGTACAACAAGGTGCTACGTAATGATCCGAGAAATATATGGGCTACAAATGGGATAGGTAAAAGAGTGTTTAGTTTAGTTTTGTTAATTTATCCGGCAGATAAGAGCCTACTGTATGTAGTCAGTCATCTTTTTCAATAAAAAAATATGCTTATCATTTATTTACAAAGATAACATATATTTCATCCTATTCAGACTGCAACTTCATTAATTTGTTTATAATCATAAAAATTAAATAATGATCCTATAAACCAAAGAAGTAATATGAGTATTGTGAGTTCATAATTATTAACCTGTGGAATGATTTCAGGGTCTGTTTTGGCTCATAAAGGCTATATCAATGAGGCAAGAGATATATTTGCTCAAGTAAGAGAAGCAACAGCCGAGTTTTGTGATGTTTGGTTGAACATTGCACACATTTATGTCGAACAAAAACAATATGTCAGTGCGATTCAAATGGTAAATATTTCTGGTTGTTATATTATTATTAAAATTAACCATTCTAATTACTGTCAGAACTATTGTTAAATATCAAGAACTCCAACTTCCTTTATTTTCAGTTAAATCAGTTTTTATTTATGTTATTTATTTATTACACAGTTATTTATTCACTGTTTTGATCAAACACACAAATACTAATATGATAGTCTATGTTTGATTGATTTATTTAGAATAATAACAATATAAACAGTTTTAGATTAACCATTAATTTATAGACATCGAAAAAACAATGAATATAGCCATATGTATTGATTAGGGTGGATTTTGTTTTGCAGTGCCTCTTATAATACGTAATAGAGGCTATTTGATATAAACTCAACGTGTCGCTTCAGGTTAATAGACCAGCTGTTTAATAACAGCTGATAATTACTTTTGTAAATTTACTTACTCCGTTTATTCCATTTTATAATAATTTTGTTTGACATTTCAACATTATATCTTAAGTTTTTTTTATATTTGTAAGTGTTTATTTTTTATTTGATACTATATCCTTTACATTTTTGAAATTCTAAACTGCCTCTGGTTGATAATTAATTAATTGCAATATATGTGTCTGATATGGTCATGTGCAGTATTTGATAATCTTTTCTATTTAAATATTAAAATATCTGCACTTATCACTTACTATCTTACATTCATCTCCAAGTTTTGTGTAGATTGATGAGCTACTGTTGAAGTTATTGCTTTTTTCGTGATTTTCAGAAATAAATAAATCTAAAGACTAGGGAAGCTGAAAATTTTGAATAAAAAATTGTTATTCTTCTGTTTCCAAAAAATCTGTATTTTAAGGTTTCTGGAGCTGAGAATAATAACGAATATAAATTTTGGTTCTGCTAAGAATATAATAGTTTAACAAAAGGTATCAAAGTCGTAATGCAATCAGGAAAGATAGAACGGTCGCAGTTTTTCCCGTTCTAATGCGATGTTTCTATTTTTCTCTTTTAGTTATTCATAAAATTCTTTAATACTTTGTATTTATCTGTTGTTTATTATATCTAACAATGAGAACTGTTTATTTTTTTTAAATAAACACAATTAATATTACTTTGTAGGAAATTTTTTTTTTATTCATCATTTAAGCCATGTAAGACTATTTCAATGAAGATAAGCCCTACCTGGTAGTAAAAACCATTGACATGCCGAGTTAAATCACCAGTGGAACCATCTTTAATCGTATGGTACCTGGGATATGCAGATGATATTGACATTATTAAGAGATCAAAAGCTGTTGTGGAAGAGGCCTTTCTTGCCCTTGATGATGCTGCCAGGATGCTGGGACTTGTTAATACCAACAAAATCAAATATATGATAGCTGGTCAAGAAAGAAGTTTTAATGAAGATTTTGTCATATTGGTTGTTACTCTTTCGAACGAGTTGAGGAGTTTGTGTACCTTGGATCACAAGTTAATGCCACCAATGACGTTTTGGCCAAGATAAGGAGACGGATAGCATTGGCCTTTAGGTGTTTTGCAGTGCTGCTCTATGCCTTGGGCACTTTTGAAGGCCGATGAAAGGGATCTCCAAACGTTTGAGAGAAAGATACTCAGATGCATCGAAGGCCCAGTAAAGGATGGTTCAGCTTGGCTAAGAGCCACGAATTGGGAAGTCTACTTGTTAATTGGTGAGCCTGATGTTGGAAAAATTGAGAGAATTGGTAGGCTGTGCTGGGCAGGCCATGTGGTAAGGATGGGAACTGATGAGATTAAAAATGAACTTCTCAATAAGGACAGGATAACATGGAACATGGCTGAGGGGCCGCCCATAGCTTCGATGGTTGGATGGTGTTGAAGAGGATTCAAGGACCCTGCTCAGAGTGAGGAATTGGAGAGCAGCTGCACTTAACAGATTAAACTGGTGGAAGCTGCTTGAGGAGGCCAGGACCCAGTAATGGGTTGTCGCCCCGATTGATGATGATGATGAATGAAGATGCCGAGTTAAATCAAAAAGCATTAGAGCCATTTTGTAATAAAATCGGAAAAATGTGAAAGATCGATTCTATAAAGTGGCATTTCTGATCGGTCGATTTTATTGAAAAAGTTACTATCACATCCCGTGCATATGCCTGCCTTAAATATATGATTTCAGTTTTGTGTAAATTTTAGTTTTTGAGATAAACACACTCACTGACTATTTGGGAAGGCTTAATTATTTGGACTTTGGAAGAAACTCAAAATTTGTATTTCTATTGAAAACCCGAATTTAAAATGTTTCACAATTTTAATAATTTTCATTACTTTATATTCCATATATTAGTGAAAGAGTAAAAAAATGTGAACAAAGTTGTACAAATTGTAAGAAATACATGTTATAGCAATTAAAATAGATAGGAGCAAAGGTACTCATTGGCTTAATTCATATATCTGAAGTGTTAGGGAGTTAATAACTAGACCTAATGTCTCAATTATGATTCTTTATATTTATGTTTAGAGAATCATTTATTCACTTCATTAATTTTGTACCTT
>NW_027115572.1:56194-91808 GCF_000696795.3 Halyomorpha halys
TTACGCTTTTTAACAAACCAATTGAATTATAATTTTAAATAATGATTCAATTTGGAAAATATAAATATTAATGATTCTGAAATGACAATTGATTTATTTTTATTTATAATTAATTTTTGAATTTACAGTATGAAAACTGTTTACGAAAATTTTTTAAGTACAACCATGTTGAAGTAATGTTGTACCTTGCAAGAGCTTGTTTTAAAGCTGGAAAATTGACTCAGGCCAAGAATATTCTACTTAAGGTAGGTTAACATTTTTTTAAAATAAAGTATTTCTGGATATAGACTTATTTAAATTAGATGTAAGTGTTTCTAGAATGGCTAGAGGACAGAATCCAGTTTTGGAAATTTCTCAGAATTATCTCTTCTGTACTTTTTAGTTGGACTGGTCTCAATGTGAGGCTAGACATAGTACCCATAGAGAGAGGAAGAAAATAATATCACTTCCCATCGACTCTTAATAAATAAAAATCAATGCTACATCATTAATTAAAAAAAAATTAAATCTGTACTGCTGCAACCCAACTATACCAATGGTTGTAAAAGAAGGGGATTTTGTCAGAATCACGCTCGACCACCAGATTTTTACGCTATTAAGAGTATTCACTTTATGAGGATGGGTGGACTCCGGAAGGCTACTAAATCCATAGGGCTGACTCAATGGCTACAGTAAAACAGATAATAATTATCTGCCCCACTGGATTTGAATCTGGGTCCTTGGAGTTAGCAGTCCATTGCCTTACCAAAGAGCTATCCACTCTCACATTATTAATGCAATCCATTAAGTGTTGATTTTTACTAAGTCAAAACATGCTTCAGTTTTCGGAAATGCTGGATAATTCTCTAATCTTCAAATTGTGGCATTTCATGCAGTTTTTGGTGATCATACTTTGTCCTTAAATGACCCCTCTACCTATACTGCCAGCTTAGTGTTTATAATCTCAAATTGTCGAGTGTCAGTCGAGATGTGACTGATTTTATATTTTTTTTTTCCTACACCATAGAAAATAGGCTGTTAAGCCATTCTCTCTCGCAGTAGTCTGTTGTGCAGCATATGTTTCTTTTTGCTTTGATTTCATTTGCATCTTCTTTTATATATCTTAGGCCTGTACACATCAAAATATGGTTCCCATCCATCTCACCCATGTTACATAGAGGGCAGGATGGAGGTGTTTTTGGAGAAAATAGTGTACTGTCACTAGGCAGAAACAAGCCACTCCCTCAGCTCTGCTAAGATTGCCGGGGATTCATTCATCCTTATTCAATACGTTCTCCCACTTCTTCCCTTACCTTTGGTTTGGATTTTGTTTCTGATGTTTGTCCTCTCCTTATAATAAGAACATATAATGGATTTTGCTGTTCTGTAAGAAAGTGGTCGAACAGGCTGATTCTCCGCACAACCGAGCTTAGCAAACTTGTCAACTTGTTCATTGTAATCTATAGCAACCTGGGCTGGTATCCACTGCAGAGTTGTAGTCTTTCTTCTTTGTCTCAGAATAGCAACCTTGTTCCTACATTTATCTTCAATGAGTTACTCTGTAATCCCTGGTGTAGATAATTTCTGTATTAGAAATTCCGGCTTAGAAGTTGCTGAAGGTTACAGTGTTTCTATCTCTATCATAATTATCACCTTACTAACCTTGTAAATAAATAATTGTTTTTTTTTTTTTTAATATATACATGTTTAACATTATTATGTGGATTAACCTTATAATTTTGTTAGGCTCGACGTGTAGCTCCACAAGACACTGTTCTTCTTTATAATATTGCTCTTGTATTGCAACGACTTGCTACACAAATTCTGAAAGATGATAAATCAACTTTGGACATTGTGCTCCAAGCAGTACATGAACTTAGTTTATCACAAAAGTAAGTTGATTTATGTATAAGATTTAGTGTTAATAATAATTTTAAAAATATAAATACATATTTAAATGCAACCTGAAAAAATATGTTTGTTTTCTCTTTATAACAGTAAAATGAGACTTGGATTACTCCCTGAGACCTAGTAAATTTTTTAAAATAAAATAAACCATAGTCGATGATTTTTAGGTTCTATTTATACTTCTTTATGTATTTAAGCCATTATATTTTTAAATCTGTTTGCTGAAGTTCAGTAGAATGTTGATGAATTGGCTCCTCAGAGTAAGTGTTGTAAAAAAAAACTTGTGGCAGTCTTGAAACTGGCCGACAGATATGAAACTCTTAGAAATGAAATAATATATTAAAATTTTATCAATGATGATTAAGTGTTCCCTCTTCTAGCTTAAGAAAGAAAATATTAGTTCCAGAAAAATAATAATAATAATAACAATTAGAATGTAACAGCCATTTATGAAGTCAGTTATAAATGGAAAATTTTTGTATTGAAATAGGAGATTATGAGATTACAGGGCCTTACTCAATCGGCCTGGCACTGCCAGGATTATTAAGCGACTGTAATTTTTTTACCTATTACAATACAAAAAAATTTCCTACTAGAATTGACCAGCATTGACCTCCGCCCCTCCCCTACCACTTCCCTTTTATCTCATTTGAAATCAATTTACTCCCATATAATTTTTTTTCTTGAGTTGTAGAATGCCAGTACAGAAGTTTCAATTCAATAAAGTTAATAACTTATTTCTGAGAGTTGACTTGTTTCAGCATTTATAGTATCTATCATCTGAGCTAAATTATTCAAAATTATTGTTATCTTGTTCTGTTCTTAGCCCTGAAGAAGGGTAGAAACTCTAGCCGAAACGTTGGCACAATAAAATAAGTTACACCGACTCATTTGTGTTTCTCTTTGACCGCACCTCCAACCATCTTCTCCTCGTAAATTATTCAAACTTACAAAAGTAAAAGTTATTTTTAGTTCATCTAATTTTAATCTGTGAACTTACGGGGATTAGTTGGGGAGATTAATTGAACTAATTTAATTAATAAAAGGCTTACTATTGCATATTCATTTTAGTTGTAAATTTGTTTTCCATTCATAGATACTTTCAATACTTGAGTGTTTACGGAGACCGAATGAAGTACGATGTTGCCGCTGCAGGAGCGGAAGCAAGGCAGTGTCAGGACTTACTGTCCCAGGCTCAATACCATGTGGCGAGGGCCAGAAGGACAGATGAAGAAGAAAGGCAGCTGCGAGCTAAGCAAGAAGAAGAGCGTGCTGCCTTCAGGCTTAAGCAGTTGCAATTACTGGTATCATTTTTGTTTTGTTTATCAGACTTTTTTTTATCATGTCACCAATATTATTAAACATTTCTTCATAATTGAAAATTTAATATAACCTTCATCATATGGCCCATCTCCCAAAGGCTGTTCTAAGGTTACTGCTACTTTCCGTAAATAATATTTTAATAAAAATAAATATCCTGATAAACTAGTAAACTTTTTCTACATTTGACATAAATTAAAAACTTGATTGAATAACTCCATAACATAATTCAGAAAAATTGAGTTTTAAATGTTTCCGTCTTTACAGATCTCTATAAGGCCTTAAAAGCAAATTACAAATTTGAGAATTATTATTTCATAAGTTGTTCAAAATTGAGAAAAAAACTTGCTTTTTAAAAAGATACTTATGTCTAGGGGGTTTAGTATCATCCATTTACTACATCAATTTTCTGTCATTTTCATCGTTTCTGTTTTGCACTTCTCAGTTCTGTTTTAGATAATCAAAAGATAATTTGTCATTTTTATTTGTTTGTTTTTTTAGAATTTTATTGTGACTTTTAGTTTTTTAAATAATTAAAATCTTTCAGACATTTTCTGGGAGAACGGGCCATATTATAAACCTTTTATTTAAAATTAAATTATACAGAAACAATAAAAATTAGAGATGAGGTCATTTACTCTAATTTTCATGGTTTCTGTTTTTCTCCTCTCACTTATCTTAAGAGCAGATGCAGGCTAAACTAATTGGTTATAGTTTCTGAAACCCACCATGACTATTTTGTTGAATATTTCTATATTTGTATATTCTATTTCTGGAGTATATTTTTGTTGCTTGTCATTCAAATGTCGTTTTCAAACTAATACGACTTTTAAAGCTTTAATCTTTTTTAATTTTCAAGAATTTATTTTAGGACATCCTGAGTTTTAAATTGTTATATAGTTTGTTGAATCATATGAAAGCAATCTTAAAAGTTTATAGTTTGTTGAAAGCAATCTGTGAATGTGAAAAATATGAGGTTTATCATTTCTTTGCCCACTTTTTATTCCTAATTTGTGAACAAATAACCCAGGATGTACTGAAAATTACTCCCCTTTCTTTTTTGATTTAAATATTACGGTCATTTCATACTTGGAACTTAAAAAAAAAAAATGTATATATGAATGTTATTTTCTCGCTATAATCTTATTTATAAATTTTTAAACTTTGTGAACAATTGACAGCGAGTACAAACAAATGACGAATCCCCAAAATATACATCAGTGTCATTTGTTCACTATTGTTATATATTTATATATATATATATATAACTTGGTTAATGATTTAATTAGTCTTACCATTCTTAAATGATTTTGTCAATGTAAAATCAGAAATTTAACATCTGTCTTTTTAATGTTTTCAGAAAGATCAGGAAGAAAGAAGGAAACGGGAAGAGGAAGAAATGCTCGCTAAAAGACAAGAGTATAAGGAAAAGACTAAAGGGGCCTTGCTCTTTGGGGAAATGCCCAATGAAAAGAAACCATCGAAAGGTCGTGGCAAAAAAAATCAGGACATCATTGCTACAGACTCGGGTAGTGAGGGAGGAAGAAGCCCATCAGACACTGTCAGGTACCTATGCATAAAAATTGGTCAGTTATATTAATTTTAACACATTATAAAAAAATGGGGATTTGAAATAATTTAAAGTGATCTTTAGATTATGTTATAGAGTGAAACTTCATTCAGTGGACCTTTTTAACAAACTGACATTTTCCATAAATGGACAGGTTTACTGTCCCATAATAATTCCATTTACTTTATGTTATTTTCAGCTTCTATTAACTGGACCTTTTAGTTAATGGACATGGACACAGATTTAGTCCTCTTAACCGGACAATATTGGTAAAAAGAATGACTATATACAAAGATATAGCTATCGGCCATCTAATGCCACCTTTTACATTTCTATGAACTCTATTATAACATGTTTTAAGTTCAGTTCTCATTTATTTCTCTATGGCCTTTGGATTATTGGCAGTTTCGTATATTAAAAAAAAATAATAATAATAATTCTCTTAAACAGCCATTTCTAGTACATCTGGTGGACAAACTATTCCTAAGTCATGTCCGTTTTAGAGAAGTTACACCAATACTTGCTAGAATTAAACAAGATATATATATATATATTTCAAGTTAAGGTGGATTTTATTAAACATTACCTATTTTTTTTAATGTCTTTAACTATGTTTCAATAGACTTAGGTGATGCCATACGTGAATCCCAAAACTTATGTTGTTTTAAGTAATTTTATATTATTTGGTTTATAATTTCCATTATAATCAAACTTTTTTTTTTTTTAATTAAAATCAAAAACAATTCACTGGAGATGGATTCGCTTAAATTATCTATCGTTTTATAAAGATGCCTAGAGTTTTTAAAATATAATTTCGCAAAAATTTTGATTAGTTCTTTATTGCGTATGTTGGTTCAATTAAGGAAATTACATGTAATTATATATGTTTAAAGGTTTTCATGAAGTATGTTACCATACAATTTTTATGAGACAAATTCGTTATAGGGAAAAGGATAAAAAAGGAAAGAAGGGAGGAGGTAAGAAGAGGAAACAGAAAGAAAAGAGAGGAAGTGACAGCGAGAGTGGTGGCAGTGACAGGCCTAAAACCAAACGAATTAAGAAGAACAAGGTACATTACATTTTTATCTTTATTTTTACAGTTTTGAAATTAACATAAAATATATGCATGGCAGAGCTAATTTAAGAAATCACTTTGGACACCTGCATTTTGTTAATCATAACATTGTCCATGATTATTTATTACTTTCCTATTCATTTATCAGTTTCATTAATGAATTGTGTTAAAAGTTAATAATTATATAAATAAAATTAATAATAGTAAAACATTTGATCATAACATCTTTCCATAAATCAGTTATTAGTTGTTTTTAAAATGAATTAAAAATTTTAATTTTTATTTATTCATATCCATTTACCCTCATCATATTATGCCCACAGGAAGGCGGTGGCAGGATAAAGAAAGGTGGTGGTAAAGCAGCAAAGAAACAACAGAAGGAAGAAAGGTTGTCAGCCAAGCAGAGGTTAAAGGTTGTTTCCAAGGCTACTATATCAACTAGTGAATCTGATAGTGATAGTGAGAAGCTCAAGATAGCTAGTAGGTGAGTATCATTCTAAATAATTTTCTTAGTTTTACTATGTTTGTTTAGTTTTTTAGATGTTCTGTTTAGGATATTTAATGATGGAAAATTCATCATAGACCTTATCTTATGTATTGTTTAGTACTGTACATCTATATACATGAATATGATTCGTATTAGAATAACAAAAAATGTCTGCTAAACACATGGGCTAGGACAGCTTCCTCGCTGTTTCTATCTTTTTTCTGTTTTTCTAATTTTTATAACCCTTATTTTATTTTATAAAAATTGTATTTACTAGAAATTCTTCTTCTATTGGGTACATAATTATATATGTTTCAAGATTAATGATTTGTTGTCTAATAAGTCAACTGAAATAAAAAATAAGATGAGAAATAAGGACAGGCTGTTTTCAAAACATAGGTGTGCCAAGGAAAATACATTTGCACATACATAAGTAAAAGTATAGAGTGGCATTAAGTCTTATTGATACTACATCATTTTGACACTAATCCCCAACTTTCCTTCAAATTTTAGTCAAATCGAACGAGCTGTTTTTGTATTTGTACCAAGGAAAATATATAGGACCATTTAGGTATCAACTTGTTCAATCACTGAAAATTTCATAATAATCCAATTTACTGTTCGATTCGTTAAGTCTGAAATAAATTTAACTACTAAAAGACCAATTTTCCTCCACATTTAGGCCAAATTGAATGAATTATTTTCTAAATATTAGTGTGCTAAGGAAAATATGCTTGTGCGTGTGTTGTGTAAGTGAAAGTAGAGGATTGTATTCAATAAAATTTTTACTGGATCATTTAACACTAATTCCCAACTTTTCTCATAATTTGAGTTAAATCGAAGCTGTTTTTGATAAAATTTATATGCAAACATCTAGGCATAGTGTATCTAAAATGAATTTATGTGTAGAATAAGGGAACTTATGCTCCCCACACTTCAGCTCTTCCCCTTCACACCATAACAAACCCCTCCAGGTTTATTCCAAGAGGCAGTCTACAACTTGGTAAAGCCCAACCAGTTCGGGATTGGATAGGTATTTGGAATGCTTTCCCTCCTATTCTCGGACTCCTAAGTTACAAATAAAGGAGGTTACACGTTTCTTAATCCTTTATTCTTTATCCTATATCAGGTTATCTTTTATCTTTGACTAGTACTGTCTCTTATTGATTCTTGTTTTACTTTGTAGGCAAATATATTGACAAATCTCTTCTGACTTGCTTCTTAAGAACGCAGTATCTTATAAAAATAAAAGTCGTTTTTGAGATTTGATAATCATCATGTTCTGATAAAAACTACCTCTTTTTAAGTTTAAATTTTTTGTAAAACAGTAAGTGCAACAATTTTCTTAATTTTAATGTTTTGAAATGCGGTATATTTGATCCTAGAATAATGGGATTAACTTATGATAAATACAGTAATTTGTGGCTTTTTCAGTTATTAAAATACTGTGTTATTTCAAAGCAGTGAAAGTGGAAAGATTTGCCGATTTGTTTTTTTTTTTTAATTATAATCCATGGGTATATTTTTTTCATCTTTATGATTCTTGAATTATTGAATTATATTACATTTTAATTAACTTATAATGCTTATGCCTGTACATTAATTTTACCTGTCATAATATGTTTTTGGTTTGAGAGTGGATAGTTTTCTCTCTACGCAGTTTATTTGATATGTTAAACTCATAATATTGCAATATTAATGCATGGACCAAGAAAGGTTGGCAGGACAAATGTAAGATGGTAGGGCTCTGTAGCATTGGACACATGGGCTCTACTGGTTGTCTGAAACTGGAGTGTTAACTGGCTAAAGCTTTTGGAGGAGGCCCAGTCTTGGTGATGGGATGTTGCGCCATATATAGATATAGATAGACTTTTAATTTATAAAACAATAGGTTTTGAAATTTCAAATGGACTGATGTATTTTTTAAATATCTTTTCCAATCATTGAAGTGTATTTCTTTTTCACAGGTCTAATTCAAGATCAAGGTCTGGGTCAAGAAGTAAATCTGGTTCGAGGTAAGTTAGACAGGCACAAATCCTCACTTAAAGTTGAAAAAAATTTTTATTATATATAACAAGAAATTTAAATTTTATCTCAAAAAATTTTCAGTACTCATTGAAAAAATAAATAAAACTATATACACTTTCATATGTAGTACACACATAGGAAAAAGAGTCAACATTTAAATGGATCATTTTGAAGTGAATAATTATCTATATATTTTTGAACGTTGTTTTTTATAAAAATATTTAGTAATGCATTGGAGTTGGAGTAAACTAAATAAGAAAGAAATTAAATAATTTTCAAAATTGATGCAATAGAATGATATTTAAAATAAATAAAATTTAAACTTGAGCTCCCTTGAATAAATAATAAAAGATAAACAGTTTTTAAAAGATGTACTTAAATATGTAATCACGTAGTAAATATATTAAGGATGTTCAATATGGCCCGCTAATAAATATTCAGAGATGACAAAGGTGTTTATAAAATATAATTGAATATTATAATGAATTCTTAATAAGTAAATTGATAAATTAGAGCAGAATTTTAGTTTTATCTTATAAAAGAGAATATTTTCGATTGTGGAAAATATATCAAAGGATTATCGCTGCTCCTCGGTACCTGCAAGATCCTATTGGATGTATAGAGTATAAGACTACCAGATATAGGTTTATAGCAGTGGTTCCAAACTGTTTTCGCCATGGCACCCTTAGGCTAAAATAATTCGTAGTGCAATTATCCTTCGATCGGTAGAATATGTAGAAAATGAAGAAAATTCACTGTATATTTTCTATTTTAATTTTGATTCGTTTTTTACTAATTTGAGAAAGTCAGGCACACTTGGTGTACCCCAGGTGTCGTGGCTCCAAGTTTGGGAACTATCAGGCTAGCTTCCAAAGGAATACATCCACGAGCGATCCAATATACACACTCAGCCTAATGCTAGAATAGGCGAGAGGATATACATGTGCAGGGTTCGAGCCTGCAGTTGTGAAGGGAATGTTAGTCCTAGAGGTACATGCCGTAGGCCCTTATGAAAGGAGAGAAGGTACAGGAAGGAGGAGTGATCCAGAGAAAGCAGAGAGAAACAAAAGTCAATTTACATTTCTACAAATAGCACTAGAATGTACTGATCCATTCTCTCTGTATCTTAATTCTCTCTAACTCCTAAGGAGGAGAATTCCCTGAAGGGGAATTTGCTCGAAGGTTTTCCAATCTGTGCCTAGTCAACTTTCTGGGCTATTAAACATCATCGAGAGATGCTACACAAGTGTTAAACATTTGGTTTTAGTGGATCAGAAGATTCTATTGTAACCTTTATTAATTCAAATGATGCATTTATGAATGTTACATTACAATATTTAACATCTTACAATCTCTTGTTACAAGAGTGAAATTAAAGTTTATACAAGGAATAGTACAAATATTAATGTACAGCATTTGCCTGATGACAGTAGTAGTTCATGTGTTAGCTGGTATGTTGATATCCTGCCGGGCCATAGCGGTTATAGCGGCTGTAGTAGTTACATTATAAACCAGGAGATAGTTTTGTTCTATTTTTCTCTTGGTGACCTATACTGATGTATAACTGTTTCTTAATAATTTAGTTCCCTTGATTGGAAGAGTTATGCATTTTTTTAATAAGATAAAGTGAAAAAAAAAATCTTCCGTGTATAAATTTATTCAATTTTAATCAATTATATTTAACTGCATTTCAGGGCCATCATCTTATTGCTAGGCATACTAACAATAAAAGACTCTTATTTTAAACATTTCAAAGGTAAATAATGATATAATTTTTATAAGGTGGACTAAATAAAGAGAAATGATATTTTATCAAAACAAAATAGTTAGTTGTAAATACTGTAAATAAATATGGATGATGATGGGGCGAAACGTTGTTAGATACTATTGAAAAAAATTAAAGAAATTTATACTTGGAAAATTTTTTTACTTAAGCTAACAAATAACTGTTTCTGTAATTAATATTTACTGATCTGAAAACCAACTAATTGGCAAAATATTTAAATTTTTGCATAGCTTTGTTGAGTTTTTTCTTTTGTAAACTTTTTTTATTGTTTATAATTTATAAATTAAATAACATTTTTTTTTTTTTAGATCTCGCAGTGGATCAAGATCTAGGTCTAGGTCTAGGTAAGGTTTTTGATTGCTTACATATTACTAGATCTTGTACATAAAAGCTTAAAAAACTATAAAAGAATGAAAAACTTTTTTAAAACAAGTATTTTGTTGAATTATTAGAAAGATAATTATTGTTTTGCAATCAGGATTATGTTATACATTTTCTGTTTGTTGCACAAATTTTATAAGAAAGAAAAAGTTGAATTAAATAATCACAAATAAGCTTATATATTAATGAGTATTTTTTTTTATGTTGTATTGATCCATTGAAGAATTAGTTTCTCTACTCTCTTTATCTCTATCTCAGTTGGTTAGGTCCTTATGGTTTTTTTTTATCAATATAAGCAGATGCTATTTTTACTGTAATAATGTTCTCTTAATACTCGGTTCATTATATGTTTCTCAAAAATTAGGTGATACACTTCTATTTTATAGTATTTTAAAGAATAAATATGTATAGTCTTAAACCTGAATCTGGATTATCATTAGGGATTTTAAAATTGTCTTGAAAATAATTTATATTGAAGTTTTAACTCTTATATTTTAGTAATTAATTTTAATTTATTGATAAGTAACCGGAGTTATCCTCGAAATTTCTCTTTTAAATACTATAACCTTAAATAATAATAATATTTTTTGCAACAATCTACCATTGGATTTTTTGCCACCTGATTTGTAAGGTCAGTGTGTTTAGCTGGATTGCTGTTGATTATAATAAAAAATCAGCCATTGGCTTACCCTTGATAAGAGTCGGTCATAAAAAATGTTAATAATCTTTGATGATTCCGAAAATATAGATTCATTTTAATCCTTTTTTTCATTATTATAGCTTTATATTATGTGTAGATCCTAATATTACTTTAAAGTACACATGCTCTAGATATAAATAAACCTAGTAACTATTATCTTGTTGCATACTTTAAAATTGGTCAATATTAAAAGTTCCGCTAAATGAATCTTGTAAGCTACCAGGTTATTTATCAGGGTAATTTAGATGGAACTAAATAATATCCATGATCAAGAAAAAGTGATTTAGAGCTGTTTATTAATGACAATGAGTGGACTGTATTGGAATTGAAATTATTAAATAGTAGCTCAGAATTAACTTTACATTATATTTTTAACCAATACAATGTAATTAAATACACTAAATGAAAAATAATACTTAATAAAAAAAATAAAAAAATAAAAATTTTCTATTGGAATAAATGATTTTGATTGATAAATTAATATTGTCATCGTTTCATGCTGACTGGATGGATCTTGTTTGTTTTCTTTTTTCATTCATTGCCATGTCTGCCTTACTTGTTCCCTTCTTTCATGCTTGACTCTGGTTGAGATTAAATTTACTCCCTCATCGTTTATAAGGGTTAATTGATGAATTAAATGTGGTTCTTTTTAATTGAAGTACTCAAAAAAATTTTTTCTTTCTCTATTTCCTTAGTGCTGTTAGGCTTGAAGTAGCCACAGTCCATTTCTTGTAAACATTTCTGTCCTGAGCCACTCTTCGGATATGATCCATTGAGCTGCCACGTTCTCTTCCGAACCCATCTATGTATTCGTCATAGATAGCTCTAGGTCTACCGACTCGGCGCTTCCCTATTGGCCTTATTTTATCTTATCAACCATTTCAACTGCCGCTCTTCAAGGACATCAATAACAGACGTTACTCCCAATGTGGCATGTATACTGATATTTCTTACATAGTCCTGTCTGGTTTTATCCGCTACTGAAATGAGGTATCTCAGTAGCGATGACTTGGCTCGTATGTTTCTTCAAAATCGTCCAACTTTCTGACCCATACAGAAGAATAGGCAAGAATACGCACTTCAGTAAGCCTAGTTTTGTTTCTTTGCTTACCTCTCGCCTACCAATCTGTGCCGAAGATATTTGGGAGAATATACCATTAGCCTTTCTTATTTTATTCTATCTTACTCAAATATGCCTGACCGAAATGTCTGTTGAGGCCAGGTAGATCTTCAATTGTTTTCCATAGTGACTAAATGATTTATGTGGATATATAAGTGAGGCAGTTTTGTGTTGCTTTTTAATTTTGGTTCAAGATGTGATCCTTAAACATTACCACTCTAGTAAGTATGTGGCAGCGATCTCTTTGTAGCCATCTAGAATTGAGTTAATGGACTAAGGCCTGTTTGCATAACTAGGTTTCCCCAGTAATAACAGTAATTAGTTACCAGTGAGTTTATTTAGAGAAAAATGGTTTAGATAAACAACATATATTTCACAAAACTTTCTAAGCTAGGTATAGTGTAGTTAAAAAATGTAATAGGCATGGTATAAATGAACATGTTTTATTTATATCCTGTTCAATATTTTACAATTATTTAGTTTAAATTTTATATTTTTTTAAAAGTAACTAGTGGTATAATTAGTTGGAGATAGATGAGAAGGAGGTAATTCTTAACTACTTGTGAAGGCTACAAGAATGGAATATTACCATTAATTATATTTAATATATTGATATTTATATTTGTTTATTTCTAATTATTTCAGAAGCGGATCCAGAAGTCGTTCTGGATCAAGGAGCAGGTAATTGGACTTCTTATATTTTATTAATTTAATCTGTTTTATATATATCGATGCCTTACTTCACAGTGGTGCTAAGTACATTTCCACTAACTTTATGAAAAATGCAATTAAATGGTTTTCTCTATTTTAGGAAAATTACAACTTTTCAATTTAACTTTTTAAAAGGGAGAACCTTCATTTGTAATTTTCTTAGAGTTAGTGGAAATGTATTTAGCACCACTATGAAGTAAGCCATCGGTATATTGTTGGCATTTCTTTTAATTGATATAATTTTTATATATCTTATTAGGATGCTATCAAAGCTAAGTATTTCTTGCTTATAATATTGTACTTACATGTATTAATGGTAGTATCAATCCCTTTTCCGGCTCTCAGAAGTGATGAATGAAGTATCAAAAGAAAGGGAATTTAATGGAGAAATTATAAATCTCAATTTCGATTCTTAAACGCTTACTGATTTATTTACTATTATAAAAGTTATTTAAAAAGTGAGAGGTTTCATAATTTGCAGGATTGGGATGGTAAAAAATGGGCTTTTAAGATTTCAACATGGACACAAATGTTTTTCATTTATGAAAACAGCATATAAATGTTGATACCATATTAAAAATGGACTAAATTTTAAATTAAAACATTATTTAATTTTTGACAATATTTTACTCTTTTTTTCAGACATTTCGTAATAATTCAGAGTGAAAAAAAGAATTGTGTATACTTGTATACTATTTCTTAACATTAAACATAAATTTAAATTCAACAAAACACATTTTAAAAAATATAAATAAAATTTATGATACTTTATGTATTATATATTCCATATGATATCCTCAACTGTTGTATCAACTGAAATCCTCTTTTGATTTTTTCTCCTTCACCATCCACATATTCACTCATTGGTAGAGAACTGAATATCATTAATAAGTTAATGTTAATTATTTAATTCGAAATTTATTTTAACAATGGTTTCAAAATTTATTGTTAGAAAAAGTTTACTTTATTTTAGAATGAGGCAATTGATATGTCAAAAGGTTATATCTAAACACTGAATCGCAATCCAAAGAGATCTTTCATTTTTTGTAGAATATAACACCTCCAAACAATATTTCAGGCCCTATACCCATTTTCAAATTTTGTTCTTTCTTTTTATATTAATATTGTATTTGATAAACATTAACTATATCAACTTTTGTAAATTCATGTCAGTTATCATATTTATTATTCTAAGTTATTTTATTTTTAATTTGTATTTCTTATTCTAACATAGGCCTCCTTTCTTATTAGAGTTGCTTAAATTTTTTCTTACAGAATTTGAGGTGAAAGGGAGGGGATACATTCTTAGTCCTTAAAAAAGTTGGAAAACAGTGGGGTTCCTTCCCCATCTCTAACTCATTAGTCAATTATCCTTCTCATTTTTGTATTCATAACTTTTTTTTTTTTTAATAATCATTCATTAGAAAATTCGTTGTATTTATTTTGCAGATCCAATTCTCGCTCACGGTCAAGGTCTGGATCAAGGAGTAAATCTGGTTCAAGGTGAGTACATTATATACAATATAGTTTGTGGAGACAACTGCCATGACTTTATTACACTTTGTTATAAAGTATACTTGGCGACTTTATGAACACACTGTATTATAAAATGTACATAGCGACTTTATAAATGCACTTTATTATAAAGTATGCATAGTGTGTGAATTTTAAGTTGGCGTTTCCAGTATATTAATTAATTAAATTAATAGTAGTTTAACTAATGATGAGAGTGGCGTGTTAGGCCTAACTTTAAGGATTTGGGTTTTGATGGAATGAGGTAGAGACTATTTATGTCAACGGATTCGAACTTCCAAATCTGTTAATTCTTGTATTTAATTAATTTAACAAATGGGTTGAATTTCGTGAAATAAAGTGTATTAGTTTTTAAATTCTTGAATTCAGTAGAACCTCACTAATGGGGCCAGAGGTAAGTTGGGTCCCTTAAAAGGTCAGATCAAGAGAAAAAAAAATCAAGTTTTTAAAATGTATATATTCTCCTTCCGATGGCCTACAAAATAATTACAAACATCCTGCTAAATCAGATATCTCAGGATTATGATAACATAATTAGCAACCACCAAGTAGGGTTCAGGAGAGGTTAGAGCATACTAGACCAGATATTTGTCCTGAAATAGATCTGAAACGATGGGAAATAGATCAGGATATGCACGCCTTATTTATTGATTTGAAAGCAGCCTATGATTCCGTAGAGAGAAACTGTCTTTAGAAGATCATAACTGAGATGGTAAGATTAATAAAAGTGTGTACCAAGATCCTAAATGCAGAGTCCTGATTTGAGGAGAATTTTCTGAAGCCTTTGAAGTCAGAACAGGTTTGTGACAAGGAGATGGACTCTCCCCTATCCTGTTCAACTTAGTTCAAGAAAAAGTGATTGATTAGAAGAATGTCACCAGAAAATGGTGGAGTGTACGTCAGAATGAAACAAAATCCTGGCATGAGCAGACTCTTTGAAAGTAACCAAGATGACATGGAAAGACTCGCAAAGATTCTAATAAGAGAAGCAGAGGAAATCAGCTTGCAAGTAAATGAAAATAAAACGAAGTATATAATTGTAAGCCAAAAAATCCACCCAAACAATATGGTATGTGTGGATGGGAAATTCAAATTCAATTTGAAATTTACACATTAATTCAATAAAACCGTATGCTTTATAAAAATCTGACATTCTATTGGGCTTAAAAAATCCTAATTAAAAATATATACATACGAAATCAGAGACATTGAAAAAAGTGGTTTCAATCTAACAAAAATTTGAGACTATTAAATGAATTATGATTACTTTTGTAATAATATTACTTTTATTTTTAAATTGCTTTGTTATTAGCAAAGTTACTTAGCTCTCTTGGTTTTAATTATTTTAGATTGTTAAAAGTCTACTGCAATGTTTACAGCTTGCTTAAAAATACAATAAATATTGTGTATGCATATATTTTTATTATAATATTAGTTTCTTTTTAATATTAATATATTAAAATTATATATTTATAAACATGTTTTAAATTGAAAAAACAAAGTTATAAGGCTAATGATGGCTATCAGGGAGTATAGTAGTTTACTAATACCCTCCTTATACTAATAAGTCAATTCTAATTTGTTTCCCCTTGTTTTTCCAGGACTTTGTTCGTTTATAATTGTCATTTATTATTTTGGAAAAATGAAAATATATGTTGCTTATATTATTTTTCAGATCTCGTAGCGGTTCCAGAGCCAGCTCCCCTCGTCGTTCTAGGTATATATAAACTTTTAATTTGTTTAATCCATTAACCTTTCTGATTTAATTCTGTTTATTAAACTATGATTCACTAATTATAAATATTTAAATAAGTTTTACAATGAAACTATCAAACTGCTTTTTATGTTAAACAATAGACTTTTATCATTATAGTATAGTTGGTAAGTTGGGATTTCATAATAACAACACTTTGACCACAGTTGACGACATATTATTGTCAGGCCATGGTGGTATGACAATAAGCTATCCCTAGCTGTATCACCTCCCTTTTACCTTGGGTTGTCCCAAACCATGTTTAGTTCTGTCCTCGCTTCCATCAGCTATGGTAATTCTGGATTCTGCCTTCTTTAAGGATTTTTACACTCCTTCAAATTTTTATTATCAAATTTATTTTTTTAAGTAAATACATTTATTTATGTATTCTTTTATTTTTCACACTTCCAATAACTTTTTATACAAGATCTAAAGGTTTTTCTAATTTATTTTTGTTTAGAAAAAAAAAATATTTTTTATATTGTTTTGGCTTATTTCACATTTGCTAAATATTACATAGGAAATCTGTTGATGTACAATAATTTTCTAAAGTCCTTATTCAGTAATTCAGTTACAAAAACCACAAAACATTCATGTATCTGGTGATTGCATAAATAGAATTAGTGGTATACGCGGGTGACGACAATAGTCATCATGATTAAAAAACCCATTAAAACTGTAGTACATTTTATACATTATATTATGCTTATTTAAATTAAAAGAAGAGAAAATTTCAACAAAAAAAATTGTGCTTTAAGAGGTTTTCCAGGAGAGCAGCTTCTGTGGTCAAAGTGTTGATTCATCTACATGTTGACAAAATATATTATATTCTCCTATACCAGTGGTTAGCTATTAGCAGCGCAGCCCTGGTCACAGTTGAATCTAAATTAGCACTTTTTTATAAAACAAGACCTTGGTAATGTTAATGTTGTTGCTTAAACATTTCCTTTTAACTGTATTAACTTATTTTTAGGTCTAATTCTCGCTCGAGATCAAGGTCTAAATCAGTATCAAGGTCGAGGTCCAAGTCAAGATCTAGATCAAGATCCAAATCAGGTTCAAGATCCAGGTCTGGTTCGAGGAGTAGTGGAAAATCAGGGTCACGGTACGTCATAGCAAATCGATAATATATTATTTTGGTTAATTATTTTATGTAAAATATTATATTATTCATGTTATTTATTATTTTCATTATCCAGTTCTTTATTATTCATCTTGAGTTCTTGACTGGTTGCTCAACATTTTTCTCTTCATCATCTCAGAACAATTAAGATTACAGAAGTAATCTGTTCATATTCTTTTTTTACAATTTTCATTTCATTATGTTGATAATAATTATTGTAGTTTTGTATGTTCTAATAAAAAATTATACATTTCAAGTTAACCTTTAAGTGCCCACAGACTATATATCATTTGTAAAATATGTGAACAACGATATATTATTGTGTAGTGACGGTGTCTTACCTTCCACATTACAAGAGAATACTTTCTCGAAATTAATCTGTAAAACATTATAAATGATCTGACTGTTAACTATGAACTATTATTATTTTAAGTATTTATTTATAATATTGAAAATTAAAAAAAAACTAGCTAATTTTTCAAAACCATTATATTATACCAAGACTAAAAAAATTAGTGGATGGCTGTGTCGAGATTCGAGAATCATAATAGATAAAATGAGCCAGAGATTTGGTGTCAAATTTGAAAAAGGTGATTTTTTAAGATTTGATTTTCATATTCTGCATATATTGAAATGTAAAACCTCTAACTTTGAACATTTTTTTATTATTGCCTATGATTTTTTCTATTATCAAGGAGCCAACCCTATTGGTCCCGTATACTTTACAAATGTATTATATTCTCGGTTGGCACTGAAATGGTTAATGTAGGTTGATAAGATATAATTAATTATTTTGTTTTATTCTTCGTCCTATTGATTTAATTTGATTCTAGTTCTCCCAGTGGTTCCAGGGCTAGCTCCAGGCCACGATCAAGGTAATATAAATTTTATTTTCTTAATATGCTTTAATATTATTACTGTTATAGCTTTAGTCATCTTTGCAAAAATAGCACCTAATCAATTTATTTCAAAATCTACAATATAATATTAGTTCAGCAGTTAATCTACAGTATTCTTACAAATACCTTAAAATAATCATCAACGTTTGATCTTACTTTATCAGTTAAATTTGTAGATTAGTTGGTAATATTTTTACTTATTAATGTTTTTGTCAAATTTCAGATCTGGATCTCCAAAGGAGAATGGTTCAGGTATAGCTATTTAATTTTATTTTTGTTACTTCATCCCCTATATATTTTGTTCACCAAGCACTAATATGTTTATTATAAATGAGATGGTCAGGGCTGCGGTCTAGAAGAAACAAACAATAATTCTCAACTATTTTTTCATTTTCTGACGTTTCGCCCCATATTATAGGTCTTCATCAGGGTTAAAAAATAAAAAGATACACTGAAAGTAGTGCTAATGTAATAATAAAAGAGTTATATAACAAATGTAAAGGTGGAGATATACAAACTATTATAAACTTAAATAAAATTAGGAGGATAAAGGTAAAAAAAATAATAATAATTAATTAACATTATGAAGTAAGTTATAAGTAAACTGATTCATAAATATTATTGTAAAAAGCTATTAATTTAATTAACTAAGGAGACATAAGAAAAAAAAAACTAATTAATAATGTTGAGGAAATAGTGAATTTTATGGTAAAGAATGACAGGAACTGAAAGTGATAGTAATTTGGATAAAGAATCAGTTAATAGAATATATAATGTTGTGGAAATCTAAATGAAGATAGGTGTGAAATAGTAAGTGCCATCTATTTTTTGTTTCTTCTTGACCACAGCCCTGACAATCTCCTTCATATTCCCTTGTAGTCAGTCATTTGTATATATAATTAATTATAAATGTTCTCCATGCCACAGAAAGTTGAACATAGTAAATGTTAAAGCAATGCCTGAGAAATATAAAACTTTTGTGTCAGCTCCTTCTAAAGTTACACGCTCCGGTCATCACTGGTTTATTTATCCTTTCCCATCCAGCACCTTTTCTAAATTCCAAGATAAGATTTAGAATGAATTACAATTATCATCTGTTTTATAATCGTATGAAAACTGAAAAAAATTAACTTTTCTCCTTACCTTTTGACAGATTGCAATTCTTTAATACCTACTCGACCAGTTAGGCATCTATTGCTTTTCAAAATAAACTATTTTTTTAATTTTAAAGAGCGAATAAAAAAACTTTTTTTTGTAATATTTTTATCAATCTAACAGTTTGTTTTTGATTGAAATTGATACTATATTCTTGGCAAACATTTATTTATAATTGTTTATAATTTAATTAATAATAAGGTAATATATTAATATTATTTTATATATTTAGATGATTGACCGTATTTGAATTTAAAAGAGATGGTCAGGATCAGATGTGATCAAGAATTGCGGCCAACATATGTTAAATAATTGTTTCCATGTTATAAATACAAATAAATGTATCTGTTATAAGCATTGCATATTAGCATGTTTTTATTTGCGACAGAAGTATTAATAATACCAGTTTTACGTAAATACACCGGGTCAGTGGCCCTTATCTCTCTACCTAGTCAATAGTTGCTAGTAGGCTGGCCGACTCTGATCCTTGTTTCAAGCCACGGTGGGCGCTCTTCTCTTCCAGCGGGCATTTCTCGGCGGGTGCCTTTTCCCCTCCAAGAGGACGTTTCTCCACAAGGGGCCCAATCACCCAGGGTGACAAATAGACAATTTTATTTATGTCATAAAGACAAAAAAACAATATATTTTATTTTTTAATTTTCAAAAATAATTTTAATTTTTGTATTTTTATAAGTTTCCCCCCCCTTTTTTTTCTATTTTATATCTTTCAATATTTTGTTTTACAGTTTTTTATGTTTAATTCTTTCAAATACAGCAATAACTAAACTCTGCTTTTCATTTATTTTATTTTCAATATTCTACACGGTTGGGCTAGTAAAGGTTCTTTTTGAACATCTGTTTTATTCACTCTTTTACTCTTACTTTGGCTCTTTTTATTTTTAGCCTTGATAAAGAACTATATTGTGGGTTGAAACGTCGGCATTAAAGGAGCTCTGATCATCTCCTTCAATATTAATATTATCTTATTACTGATCAAAATAATAGGCGATAGATGAAGAGTTTTTTTATTTAATAAACCCTACCTATGTAGATGATTGGCAAACACAAAGCACTGTCAGTGGCGGCAATGAGAAACACTTATATGGTCTACATTTTTCTTATTTATGGGAATATTATAAAATGGTATTTTAATAAAAATCAAATACTAAAATTTCTTTATTATTATTAAAAAATAAAAAACAGTAAAAATTACATTTTATAAATGGACACCATCAACTGATTTGTATTTATATAAGTTTATTCCCTGATCTGAACTGAAAAGAATCTGTTGTGTATATCTCTTGAATGACTGTAAAACAACCTTTGTGAACTAATTAACACTTTGACAACACATGTAGTACGTATGATGATAAGTTGTCAAGGGAGGTCACTTTTCAAACTTACCTTCAAAATAATGGGGAGAGCACCTCCCTTTCACCTTGGATTGTTCCAAACAGTGTTTAGTACTGCTCTAGCTTCCACCAGCTGCGATGGTTCTGGGTTCTGCTACCTTTTTTTTACATTCTTTTGAATTATTTCATGTTGTCTAAATGTTTTATGGTGATACACAATAACTTTCTAGAGTCCTTATTCAGTAATTCAGTTAAAACACCCTTAAAGCATACAAAGTGTATCAGCTGATTGCCTACATAGATTCAGTGGCATAGCTGGTGACAACATTAGTTGTCATGGTTAAAAAACAGGTGTTTTAAATTTTATTTCGATAAATATTACATTTTATACATTGTATAATGTTTATTTAAATTAAAAGAAAAGATGATATCAGCAAAACAAAAATTTTGTTTTTAAGTGGTTTTCTTTGGGAGCCCCTGTGGCTAAAGTGTTAAGCTTAGACTGGATGATGGGAGCATCATCCACACAAGTACCAAAACCTAAATAATCTCTTTAGAAGTTCTATCAAATTCTTATTTCCTTTTCAGATAAAGGAGGATCAGGATCTGAAAGTGGTTAAAACTCTCTATTCTTCCATGAAGATCGAAGCTTTATTTTATCATTTTACAGTTTTGATTTTGTTAAAAATTGGACTTTGACTCCGCTTAGCAAAGTTTGACATGTTTATTTGTAAATATTTAATATTTATTTAGTTTGGACCATCCTGTATATATTACATATATATTTCAATTTGTTCATTAAGTTAGTAATATGTATTGAGTTTCTTCTTGTCATCTATGAAGACATAAGTAATATTTTTTTAAATATTTCTGCTTTGTATATATGAAGAAGAAAATAGATGTTGGAAAAGGAAATGTATTCAATTTCCTTCTTATGTATTTTAGCTATCCCTATAATAATTATATTTATCCCTGTGATTTCTTTAAATTTTTATTAAGTTGATAGATTTTATTTTCAGGAACTGATAATTGTATTAAATGCTAGGATCCAATAGCAGTAGTAACAATTTTGTCTAATTGTATATCATTTTAAGAAATTATTATTTCAATTGTTCTCGACCGTATTAATTTACTCATCTTTTTGTTTTAGTTATATTTAGTGAAGATTAAGGAAAATAAATTTTTCTGTTGTTATATTTTATTTTAATGGCTATAATTTATTCAGTAATGTTTATAATGTCTTTAATTTGTTTTAACAAGATGAAATTATTACACTAAATCAGAAAAATGTTAAACATTTAAATCAATTTAGATCGTTAACATGTAATATAGAAATAGGGTTGGTTTAGTTTGTAGTTTTTTGGGCAATCCATTAGATCAAACTTTTGGAAAATTAAAGAAACTGTTAGCCTTTTTTCCATGAAGTATATTCATAAAATTAAAAGTTGTACTTTCTCAAGCATTAAAACAAAAATCTTTTTTTTTTTATAGATTGTGTATTAATTTGATAATTATTAAAACCATTTTCTAGTTTTCATTCAAAATTATAATTTCACTTTATTAATGAATAGTGGATCTGAACTCTACAGTTGTAACAATTATTTACTATTAAGTCTGTCAAGATACCCTCTCTTGCCAGATTAAGATGTACAAAATGTGATACAAATTTGAAGGGTAAGGAATTTGAAAAATCTGAAAATGAATAGTTATTTAGTTTAAATAAAGAACTAATATCATACATTCTTCACTTTTATTTACAGTTTTAAAGTATAATTACTTACAAATTTCAACATTTCAGTGGTTAAACATTTAAATAAAAACATATTATTTATATCTTGCATTATTATTTGTTCCTAGTTCCAATTTTACTATGATTGTATCAACATAATTTTGTCGATTATCCTTACTATTTAAGTATCCGGATTGTGCTAGCACTGGCTATTTAAGTATCTGGATTGTGCTAGCACTGGCTATTTAAGTATCCGGATTGTGCTAGCACTGACTTGTCCAAATAACAGATGCTCAATTGTAGTTAGAATTATAATCAATGTATATTTAATTAGCCATTAGGATTTCCTGTTATTAATGCTTTTTCATATTCATAAATTTGTTATGGATAAAACAAATTTATGAGTATTTTGGTTATTCAACATTAATCTTAAAAAAGAATCTAACTGGAAAAAATGTAATCATCATTTAGAGGTGAGTTTTTCTAGGATTTGAAACAAGCCATAGAAATTTCATAAAAAAAAAAAAACAAAAAAAAAACGCAATAATTAATTTTTTATCAACATTGATGTGAACTGGTTAATTATTGATGACTAAGAAACAAGTTTCTCTTTGTTTATATTCAACGATATAAATAAAAAACTAAACTAGTAAATATGAAGCTAATAAGAAATTCATATTATAAAGTTTATTTAAGTTGAAAGAATCTATTTAGTTCATGACTGAAAAATATACCTCGTGTGCTTTCATACCACTTAAAAAATATTAATATTCAAAATAAAAATCTTTTTCAACCTGAAATAGTTATATAAACCTTATAATCTGGACTAAAAATAATTTTTGATCTTTTATTGATGGTGTATTAAGTATTGAAAATGACAAGAATTACTGAGCCCATGCTGGCAAATTAGAATTACTTCTGATCTTCTGCCGCTCTTGTTCTCTGTCCACTATACCTGCAATCAAATCAGAACCTGAAATTGGTATGGCTTAATGTTGATTTTCACTTTCACTTACTTACATATGGGATATATAGTATGGGAAAGTATTGTGATTGTGAAAAATTTCAACTTCCAATTTTCGATGGAAATACACATTTTGATGTCCCATAATTCCAAATAACCGTGTTATGAAAAATGATCCATGTGTGTTTGTTAAGTCAAACTCAAAAACGAAAAGTCGTACGGAACTGAAATACCGTATTTACAAGGCGTATAAACCTGGAATGTGACAGCAACTTTTTCACTTAAATCGGCGAACCAGAAGTGCAACTTTATAGAATTGATTTTTCACATTTTTGATTTTCTCCAAAACGGCTACAACTATTATTATTAAACTCAATGAATCAATGAGCAATTAAATGGTATTTAATACCAGATAGGTCTTATTGTAATTGAAATGCCAAATCTTCCTGTAAAGTACCTTTAATTTAGTTTATTTGAAAAAAATAAGTTCTCATTGTAAGCAATAATAAATGATGTATAAATACAATATATGATGATGATATATGAAAAAATAGATCCGATTTGAATAGGAAAAGCAGAGACTGTCCGATCTTTCCCAATTGCATAGCAGCTTAGTTATCTTTCATTAAACTGTTGTAATCTTGACAGGTATAAAATTTATATTTGTTAATCAAATTTTTTCTTTCATTGTTTATTAGATTTTTTTTTTAAATCACAAAAATTGTGATAACTTTAATAAAAGCCTAACAGTCTACAAAAAAACTTTTAGTAACCAGATTTTAGTTATTTTGTATTAATGAATTTAATACAAAGAAATAATGAATAAGTTTAATGAAACTCAAAGAAAGATCTTTAAAAAAAAAAATTAAATAACATTCTCTGCTTTCATCTATTTCTACACGATTGTATTTCATTTACCAGAGTTACAATATCATTGATTAAAGAATGAATACAATGATAAATGAAAATATGGTCTATCGACCATTTTTTATTTAGATTTTTTTTTTTATTTAGTTCTGTCTAAAACTCATATTCCCGTGAATTACTCCTACGATTTTTTTTTTTCTGTATTATAATTTTTAAAAAAAATAATCTAAATTACATATTTATCCACAAATTTGTGTGGGTTTATCTAATCCAAGTTTTATTATTTTACTGGTCAATTATACATGAATACTTTTAAATGTAGTCGATTTATACAAATGTTAATTCAAAGGAAAATGAAGTAAGAAACCTGAAAAAAAACTTTCATGACATTGTTATGCTTCCTTATTTTCCTTTGAGGTGTAAAATGTACCTTATGTTAAGGAAAGAAGTATGGCCATAAATTTTTGTTAGGGGTGCGGTCAAATTAAAATACAAATAAGTTGAGGTAATTTATTTATTAATCATGCCAACGTTTCGACCAGAATTTCTAGCCTTCATCAGGGCTAAGAACAAAACAAGATAACCCATGAATACAGAAAATATAAACAGAATGACATAAAGTAAATAATTGTACAGAATGGAATTGATAAAATAAAATGATGAGAGAAATGAAAAATAAAATGTATACATAGGTAATTGAATAAGTAGGTAAAATAACATAATTAAGGAAATAAAATAAAAATGAAGTTATATAATGCAAAGAAATATGAATATATTATTTATAATCTTTAAATTTCTTTCTTGAGACTGGCAATTTTTTACTAAATAATTCAACAACACTATCCAAATTATAGTCTCAAAACATTTATTTCATTCACATGTCCAACGTTTCGGCCAATTCGGCCATCTTCAGGGACAATCTTAATTTACTCAGAGACATATCATTTAACCCTTTTAAAAAACTCCATACAGGCCATTCTGCCCAGGTCAAAATATTTACATCTAATATGTCAAAAATACAATAAACACCTAATAAGTCAAAAACATAAAAACCAGTCAAATTATTTCACTTTTACCACAAGATAATATATAGTGTATAAATTGTGGTAAAAGTGAAATAATTTGACTGGTTTTTATGTTTTTGACTTATTAGGTGTTTATTGTATTTTTGACATATTAGATGTAAATATTTTGACCTGGGCAGAATGGCCTGTATGGAGTTTTTTAAAAGGGTTAAATGATATGTCTCTGAGTAAATTAAGATTGTCCCTGAAGATGGCCGAATTGGCCGAAACGTTGGACATGTGAATGAAATAAATGTTTTGAGACTATAATTTGGATAGTGTTGTTGAATTATTTAGTATGAATATATTAGTTTAGTAATAATTTAAAAATTAAAATTATGGAAAGAAAAAGAAAATTGAGAGAAAGAAAGTATACGTAACAAATGAAATATGTAACCATAATAATAATGCTTTTTATTATATACACAATTTACTTATATTTTGCCTCTTTATCTATCATTATGGTTACATATTTCATTTGTTACATATATTTTCTTTCTCTCAATTTTCTTTTTCTTTCCATAATTTTAATTTTTAAATTATTACTAAACTAATTTATTCATATTTCTTTGCATTATATAACTTCATTTTTATTTTATTTCCTTAATTATGTTATTTTACCTATGTATACATTTTATTTTTCACTTCTCTCATCACTTTATTTTATCAATTCCAAACAGAATGATATAAAGTAAATAATTGTACATTTACTTTATATCATTCTGTTTATATTTTATTTTTTATTTTCTGTATTCATTGGTTGTTATCTTGTTCTGTTCTTAGTCCTAATGAAGGCTAGAAATTCTGGCCGAAACGTTGGCACGTTTAAATAAGTTACTTCAACTTATTTGTGTTTTAATTTGACCACACCCTCAAACATCTTCTCCTCGTATAAGTCATCCACTGTCCACTATCTCGTATAAGTCATCCACGGTCAGCTGTCTCTCATGATCATCATCATATTAATTTAAACAAAAGCAATGTTAACTTACATGGTGCAGTAAAAACGACACTGTACTTTTGAAACAAGAGCTCTTCTCCAGATGGTGTGCCTTTAACGAGATCATTATTGTTTATCTCTGGTTCTATTTCTTCTGGATCATCCTAGAACAAAAAAAAAAGATATTGAGTAGATCACAGTGGTTTAAATGAAAAAAAATTTGGAATAGAAAATGTGGAAATGACAAAAAATTTAGATCTTAGTTATATAAGATTATGAAATTTGAGAAAAGAAATGAAAGCAATGTTTGTTAATTTTGAATTACTTTCTGAGTCCAAAACAAACTATTAACTTTAGTCATAAAAAATAATGAATATAACTTATATTCTTATTTTGTTGGAATATAAATTTAATTACAAAATAAAAGTTTTTTCTAGTGATTTTTAAACAGCTTATCAATGTTACCATTGAGTGTTACTAACCATTTCTCTATCTGTACATTGGGCGGTGATTTGTGCTGCAGAAGAACTATGTACCCTCTGATGAAGCCTCATTAAAGCTTCCACCTGCCTCTTAAGAGGGCTCGAAGACAACATCGCTAATTCTGCTGAGAGGTTAATGGACCTGGCGAAGATGTTCAGTTTATCACTCCGCAGAAGGCAGTACAGTGAGCCACAAACAAATTGTTGGATCTAAAGGGCATCACAAGTGATAATAATTTTTTTATGTTCTCGAACTATTTGTGTCAATATAAAAGAAATTGAGCCACACCATCATAAATTCAGTAAGAAAATAATGGGTAAATACAATTTAAATTTCAATAATTGGAATGTATTTCATGATTAAAAAACTCTTCTACAGAATGAAAGTTTACTTCTTCATTATACTGTTCACCATGGATTTTATTCTGTGTAAGTATGTCAAAATTATTATTTTTTAAATATTTGAAAATCAATTAGTGGCAAAAGCATTATTCTGTTTTAATCAAAATAACTCTTCACAGTATCATTAAATTGATTGAAACCTGATGAAATTTGAATAGCAATAAATTAAAATTGTAGGAAGATACTCAAGGTGGCGGTCAATAAAGATACAAAATAGTAAAAAAAAAAAAAAAATTTATTGGTAACCAACGTTTCATATCACTTTGTAGGGCTTCATCATCCCAAATGACAACAAGCCCTTACAAGGTAGTAAGCCTTCCCTTTTGTAAGAGTAAAATTGGCTAAAAGTTGATGAGTCCAAAAAGTTTAAAATAAATTAATAATGTATTTATTTACTTATTATTGTTGTTTTTTATGTTATCTATTTAATGCTTGATATACCATTATTGCTTGTCTGTTGTGTTGACATCGTTACAGTTAGCAAAAATGGAGAGATCGCTAGATTGAGTATTCTCATACTTTTTTTGGGTCAATTTTTTACAGCTAAATTCATTGACACTAATTATTTTAAGTATGTGAAACATAATCGAAAGTGTACTTATTTATACTGAAAAAAAATGTCTAATGGTAAAGAACAAAGTCTGAAGTCTCTTCTGAAAATTGTTAGATCTGCTATTTTTTTATCATACCAGCATTATATTGAACATATTTTTATCAATGTCTAAGTTCAATAAGAAGATATCTAATTAATTTCAACAATACTTTTAACTAACTACAGAAATTAATCTATAAACTTATGAAAACGAACAGAAGTTTTCATTTGACCTGTTCATTAGATGATTTGAGCAGGCTAATGAGACCTGGAAGAACTTGGTGTGGCCTGGTGTCCCAGAAAGACAAAGGTGCCACAAATGACAGGTTCATGAAGAGTGAGGTACAGTACTGAAGAGTATAGTCGTTGTTCATCGAGGGTAGCTCTTGTCCCAACCATTCCAGGAGTCCTTCCTCTACCATTGTCTCACACAGCTCCTTCCTGTCCTTAGCAACACAACTATACAGGTACTCTAACATATTACAAAATTGTTTTGCAAGTATTTTAGTTCAATATTAGGGATGGCATGCAAAATCAGATGGCATCCAGGAAAAACATTTAACTACTCTACCAGAGATTAACTGGTACAAGTCTCTTTTTATGAAAAAATATAAAATGGGGATTTATCATCCAAAATAATATGAAAACCCCTAAATAAGTAGGAAATTTGAGAACCTACTTATAATGGTGAAATTGATAGTAAAAATTATTCTGGGATATTATTGTATTCAAAATTATTTATAAACGTTCCTTGGAGAGATAAGTTTTTCCAAAAATGTTTAGCAAATGGGTTTATTTCAATTAATTTTTGAGAAATTTGATATCTCCTCTCCACCAATAAGTTGTACCTACTTCTCCATAAACAAATGGTTATACATCAACATAACTAAAGACCAGGACAAGTTGAGTAAAAATGCTTACTGTGACATTAGCTTAGCTAGTGGAGGAGGGAGAGCTCTGGGAACCATAATAAAATTTTTAATATGTTAAATGAGTTTTTTTCTCTTATAGAATCCGAAAATAAATATTTTATTGGTTTAATTTAAACATACGTTTTAATTATTTACCTGAGTAATCATAAAATAAGATATATAGTAATTTCCTTGTTATAGTTCAATTGAGTGGCAAGGATTTAAAAAAAAATAGGAAGAACATAACCTGTTTTGTTTATTTTTGAGAACTGTTAACGCTGTCAAAGCAAGTGATAGAATGTGTTGTTAAAGGGATAATTGTTCATCATAATTCTTACCTCATTTTACCGAGATATGATTAATTTATGTTATGATTTGGAAAGAAGAAGGATGATGTGAATTACGTATTCTTATGAATACAATCTAGGACAAATACAATCTATTCGACTTTCGATCTTACTAGATCACCTTTAAGATTTAACAACATGATTTTAGATCGTGGGAAGATATCCGGGTGGCGGACCGCCTCTCAGGTAATCAATGTTTTACCCCACTGCTCAGAGCTAAGTAAACAAAATTTTTGGTTCCAAATTCTGAATAAGTTATGCTACGTTGACATGAGGATTTAAATCGAGCCGAATTCAGAAAGGCGATACGGAGCTTTTAAGTTATGTAATGTAAAATATTTGATTCAATTTTGCTAGTTACAGCTTTAGTTTCTTTTGTAGTAAAAAAAAAAAAGTTTACTTAAAATACAAATCCTTTCTTAATTTATAAATACACGATAATTGACATATAGCAGCCGATGAAAAACATAACTATCCGACTTGCTCAAAATCATTCTAGTTAGTACAAGAGCCCAAGAGGAGAAAAAAGGCAGTTATCTCACCCCAATTTTTGATTACTTTAATGAAAACTATGTATAATTAATAGTCAAAATTAATGAGTCTGCCAAGTATAGGTAGAGGGAATAAAAAATGGTGGCTGTTTCAAAGCGATAAAAAAAATTTTCATTCGGAGCTCTATATCTTAAAAAGTAGGAACAACACAAGAAAACCTAAGAGAACGTCATTTAAAGAAGAGTAAATTTGCTAAAATATGAGGCCTAATAGAATTATGTACGTTAAATAGTTTTCGAGAAATAGCTTTTTAAAAAGCAACAGTTCATAAAAATGCTGTATGGGACGTATTGAAAGATCTGTAGTTAATGAATTTATTTTGAAAAATTTATATCTCAAAAACCATTTGACATACATATGTCTATTAGCACTCAAATTAAAGCTAGTTTAATGAGCTATAAAGTAGTTTATGAAGTTTATCTTCGTAGGAGTAATAGTTTACATGAAATTGGCTAAAATAAATTGATTTCTAGTTGTTTGGACAAATTTTCATTTGCCAAATTTATATTCATATGTGAATATCATAAAAACTACTACCTCTACGATGATAAGTGTCATAAACTACTTTATAGCAAGTTAAACTTCCTTTATTTTGGGTGTTGGCAGGCATATGTGCGTCTTATGGATCTAGAGATATATTTTTTCAAAAATCCAACATTTTATACGAACAACTAGAAATTAACATTTTGTGAGTTTATTTTGTCAAAGATAAACATAATTAACTATTTCAGTAGATTCATTTTAAATCTTTCAGTAGATTTTAAAGAAATTTTGCTTTTTAAAAAGCTATTTCTCGAGAAATATTGGACGTAAATAGCTCTTTTAGGGCTAATATTTCAGCAAATTTACCCTTCTTTAAATAATGTTCTCTTAGAATTTGTAGTGTTGTTGGTAGTTTTTAAGATATTGAGCTCCGAATGAAAAATTAGTGTTTTTTTTAGGTTTTGAAACAGCCGCCATTTTTTATTCTCCATACCTTTACTTGGCAGACTCATCAGTTTTTACTAGTAATTATACATAGTTTTCATTAGAGTAATCAAAAATTGAAGTAAGATAACTGCCTTTTTTTCTCCGGCTCTTGTACTAAGTTTACCTGAGACTCAATTTCTGCAGACTGGCTAAAAGCATGTCCCTAGTGACAGGATCCTGTTCAGGACGGCAGACTGCCCTGATGACTAAAGGCAGAAGAGAAGCAGAAGTGGACTCGACGTAGCCCCTTCCGCAGCGCAGGCTGCAGAGAAGGTTCAACCAGCGAGCCAGAGCTTGCTGAAGAGGATGGGCTGGAGATTGGAGCCACTGTTGGGTCAGTCCTCCAGTCGACAGTCCCAATACGTCTTCGCACCTCAACCAATGGACAACCTGAGGTCGCTCATCGCTCGTCAGGCTGCACGTGTACTATAGGTAAAAACCATTTAGGTATTTTAGCTTACCTATTACGATCTATAACTATTGATAATCAAAACATTGAAAACGAAAAGAAGAAGTTTCTTTTTAATATTATTTGTAGCATGCCTTAAAGGTATAATAAATAAATGATACAAAGTAATTAAAAAAATTAAGATTTATATTCTTTTAGGAATATATAAAAATTATTCTTAAACTTAAATGACAACTGTCCACAAATTAATAATAAGAACTGGATAATGGGTAGAAGAGCCCGAAACGTTGTTCAGGTGTAAAAAAAGGAATAAAGAAGTGACAAAAGGGTGAATATTAATTTCTTGAAAATAAATATAATAAAGTTTAACAAATAAACCTTTTGGAATTTAGTTGTAGCAGTACAACTAATCATTTTATATTGAAAATAATTACTTTATATTTTTAATGTGCAGTTTTTTTTAAATTTTAATAGATTGTAATTGTGGACGACCATGTTGGGTTTTGTGTATGTATGTTTTGTTTTTTACTCTGTTTAAAATGTTTATATAATATACATACAAAGTATGAACTTTTGACTTTAATTTTGTTTTATATTTTATGGAAAAAAGAGAATGTTTTAGAATAGAAATAAAGGAAAAATTAAAGAACAATAAAAAACTACAATAAAAAATGAAAATGTGTAAGGGAAGAAATGATAAGAAAAAAAAAATAGTGTATAACTTTAGAACATAATTAATAAATTCATTGCACCTGGTACAATAACTTACATTCGGTTTTAACAGAAAATTTCCCTCCTACAATACATCTTGCCTTTTCCTGCTTCCTATTTTAATGAAGTTCGTTTTGAATTATTTATAGAGATTAAGTCGAAAAAAAGGAATAGACTTGATATTATTCTATCTATATTGTATATTATTAGATTCAAAATAATCCTATATTTAAAATTGTTAAAAATGAGTTAAAAGTGTCAAAGGCATATATATATATATACCCTGTCATGTTTTGGCATTTCAAAGAATTTTATCAATTTCTAAACCATTCAGAAGATATAGCAAGATCAACATTTTTTACTAATATTAGACCTTAAGTTAGCAGTGGTTTTAACTCTTTCATTGCTAAACAAGAACTTAGTCTCTGGTTCAGTTTTAAAATTGGTTCAAAGTAGAGATGCGACATCGACAAAAAAACATCGATGTTAAATACTAAAAATCGATGTTGAAACAAAATCGATAAAAACATCGATTTTTTTTAAAACCATTTCAGTAACATAAGGTCTTTTCCAACGACTACCCATGCTCCGGCCAGTCAGAAGTGCTTTTCCAATCAAAGAATAGGACATCAACTACAAAAAACATTGATGTTTTAAAATATCATTGCTTACAATATATTACCCAAAATACATCGATGTTTATGAACAACTATTTCAGAAAGATAAAGTCTGTCCCAACGATCACGAATTCGACGGCCTGTCAGAGGTAGTTTTTGAAACAAAGAATCTGACATCGACAACTAAAAATATCGATGTTTTAAAATATTGTTTCTTAAAATACATTACCCAAAATCCATCGATGTTTTTGAACAACTATCTTAGAAACATAAGGTCTGTTCCACGATCCCGCATTATTACGGCCTGTAAGAAGTGGTTTTTGAAACAAAGAATCCGACATAGAGTAAAAAAAACATCGATGTTTTGAAATATCAATGTTGAATAACAAAATAATGTTGATTACAATACATTACCCAGAATATATCGACGTTTTTGAACAACTATTTCAGAAACATAAAGTCAGTTTTAACGATCCCGCATTCTACGGCCTGCAAGAAGTGGTTTTTGAAATAAAGAATCCGACAACGACTAAAAAACATCGATGTTTTGAAATACCGTAGCTCACAGTACATTATCCAAAATACATCGATGTTTTTGAACAACTATATCAGAAACATGAGGTCTGTAAGAAGTGTTTTTTCAAAGACTGTGACATCGACTAAAAAAATATCAATGTTTTAAAATAGTCGTAATTTATCTTTATCACGTCGTTAGCGTAAAGGCTGGAGGTACTTTATTATTCGACCACATTGTTGATAGGAATCTACTTATACTGTAAATTTTTGGTTTTCATTTAGTTACTTTTGGAAAACAAAAAAGAAGGAAAAATTGGGACAAACGTAAAACATGATGATTTGAAAACATCGGCTTAAAACATAGATGTTAAAAATATCGATGTTTTGGGCAAAAAATCGATGTTTTCAAAACATCGACATCGATGTCGCATCCCTAGTTCAAATTAGTTAAACAAAAAATATATTAAAATCTTCAAAACGGTTTATCTCAAAATAAAATCACAACTGGAGGGATTGGTTAACTCTGGTTCTCAATGGCTTAGTAACCATAATGGTTTATAAATGTTATTAAGAAAAAACATTTATTTTCCTTTTTATGGCGGGTAAAAATATATTTTAAACGTGATTGAGAATAACCGTGTTCCAACAATATTAAACAGGTTGGGCAAATATAGTAAAATAAATTAATGAAACGGTCGAGGCCATTTACCTTTATAAATACTGACGCTATCAGAGATTTTTAGGTAACTAAACAATTTAAAGTATACATACTATGAAAATGTCTATCATGATGATGAAAAATTCTAATAATAATGTTAGGTTCCTAATAAGCAAATTCATATGCATTAGAAGGATTCAATTCATCTTTCATTTGACTTTTCTCATATTTTCAGAATCTTTGAGTAGAGTTTCTATATTATTTTTTTCTAATTAATATATTTATTATTTTTTGTTTATATAGTGTAATTGTATTTCTTACCCATCTCAATGCCTGGAGCAGAAGAAGTTTGGTCTTCATACTGCTGCTGGACAAGTCTTCTTTGATCTTCTTGATGTCTAAATGCATTGGGCTGAATTGAAGCGTTTTTTTGTCGGATATTTCTTTCAAACCTTCCTAACCAGAAACGTAATTCCATTAATATCAATAATCAACTTTATTTTCATATTATATTATTAATTTATAAAAGTTAGTCTATATTAGTTATAAATTATGAAGATGGTCAGAGTTGCGGTCAACAGAGAAACAAATATAATAACAACTATTTATTTTCCAACGTTTCGCACCACTTTGTAGAGCTTTATCATAGCTAAAAACATGGAAAAACAACTAAATAACGCTCGCACTGAGTAGATATGCGAAGCGTATATTTATGTTGAAATGACGTCATGCCCAAACAATAATGACTGCTTCCTTTTTGTGCCGTAAAAAAAAAACATAATGCCTATTGTAAGACTAAATAGAGATTTTATTTTTAAAAAAATAAAATAAAAATCAGGGGAATTATAATTATTAAATAAGCATTAAAAGATACTTTTAAAAAAATGTAAAAGACGTATCTTTAATTATCACGTATTTTTAATAAGTATTTGAAAGTTTTAATGACCATTTGAATTTAAAAATGGAAATTTTCAATTTTTTTATCAAAGAAGTTTTAATAATATTGTTGTTATAGATTAATTCAAAATTATCTCAAAATTTTACATTTCTTTTCTTTTTCTTCCTCGCTAAAGAACAGTAGGGTAGCTTTGTTTTCATGGAAAAATGAAAAAAAAAATTATCTTTTTAAATTTGAAAATTTCCATTCGCATTATATGTTTTGGTTTTGAGTAACAAATTTGGTTCCGTGTCGGTCTGGATGTAGTCAATATTTATGCATCGGCAAATGTTTTGCAGTACCTTAACAGTAAATGCATAATTATTATTACATAGGACCTAACATATCTCATAGTATATGGTAACATATATAAAAACTATAACAATTAAAGTAAAAGTAATTTATGTACTTACGTTTGAGGCAGTGAAGGTATGAGGAAAAACATCAGGAAATATGGAAGCACATTTGAGTAACGTTGTGTTCAAATCCACTGCTTGGCCTCTCACTGAGTTTTCCAAAGCTGTAGCAAGTTCGGTAGCAACACCTCAAAGATTTTTTCAGAACGTTAATTTTAACTTGTTTCGATAACAATGAAATCATGCATGAGAAATTAGATATCAGTTATAACTCCCATAATATTTCAATGAAGGAATGAATTAAAAATAAGTTTTATTTTGGGAAATGTCATGCCAGTAATATAGTTACATTAACTTTAAAAACTAACATTCATCTGGCTTCATTAGAAAATATATTTTGTCAGTTATATAATTAATAATGAATGAGTATTACAAGAAATAGGTATTACCATAAATAAATATGGTTCGGTAGATTGATGATGAAATAGGTAAAAAAAATTTAAAGCATTGTGGAGGAATTACCAGAATTAGTATTATGAATAAAAATATTTATGGGAGTGGGGATTCAATAGGCTAGGATCTTGTATTTAATGGTAGGGGGATATGTAGTGAACGAATTAGGAAAACAGGAAGGACTACCTCCTCCCCCCCCCCCCGCAGCAGAGTTGGGCAAACATTAGGTGTATTTTTATTCAATAACTAATTTTTGGC
>NW_027115572.1:92839-93225 GCF_000696795.3 Halyomorpha halys
CTTCTCCTCATTTATCATCCACGGTCAACTATCTCTCATAATTAAAAAAAGTAAAGTGGAAGTATTGAAAAAATTGACAACTAGGGAGAATTACCGACGGAAAATATGGAGCAGTCAGCTTAACTCGGCATACCAACTGGGGACTTAGTAACCCCGAAGATGAACCTATGAAATAATTCATTAATCTCTCTAGTTTCATATCAACCTCACCAGGCAGCCATTGTCAAAGTTAGAGAGGAGAGGGGATAAGAGAGGAAGGTAGGAAATGAACTCAAAAGATCTCCTGAGGTCTCGAAATCTTAATATGTAATGAATTTTCGATTAATTAGATAATTGAATGCAACGTGGTTATTCCAGGTCCCTATTGATAATTTTTTTTTTAATAA
>NW_027115572.1:96435-126985 GCF_000696795.3 Halyomorpha halys
CCCAAAGCTCAACTCCGTATGTCCAGATAGGCCTTATAATAGTCATGTAGATCAGTCTTTTGTAATGGATTGGCAATTTAGACCATTTGTCTAGTAAAATTAATACCAATTTTAACAATGCCATAAAAATTGGGATGCAAAAATAAATAGTAAATCATACATTTAAATTGTAGTTAAACCATCTCTTATGGCGTTTTTTATTCAGATAGTACAGTTACTCATTGCCTTTTTTTTTTTTAATCCTATAGTTTATCATGTTTTGGGAAGGTCGAGTTTCCATTCCGTGTGGTCGCAAAGATTAAAAGTTTACCCGCCTAGGCCGTAATTAGTACAAGACCCCAAGAGGAGAAAAAAAGTAAGGGGAATACAAAATGGCAGCTTTTTCAGGCTCCATAACGTTAAAACTACCTACAACACTAGGGAACCTAATAGGACATAATTTAAATTAGAGTAAATTTACTAAAATTTGAGCACTAAAAGAACTGTTTTCGTTCAATAGTTCCCGAGATATAGTTTTTTAAAAGCAACTTTTCAAAAAAAAGTTACTGAATAATTAGTAATTAGTGAATTATTTGTGGGAAATATATATCTCAGGTCCCATTCGACGTACAGATGTCTATTAGCACTCAAGTAAAAGTTAGTTTAATGTGCTATTAAGTAGCTTATGGCGTTTATCTTCATAGGAGTGGTAATTTTCATGATATTTGCAAAAATAAATTTACATAATGATAATTTCAAGTTGTTCGGAAAAAAAACTTTTGATTTCAGAAACCATAGGACGAGCATAATTCTGCAAGCTATCAAATTAAAATTTAATGTACTATGAAGTATTTAAAACCGTGTATCTTCATAAGGCTAGTAGTTTTTATGATATTGCATATCGCACTAGTATTTCTAAAGTGACACAACTCAAAATTCAAGACAACTGACAATGTGACACTCTTGCCTATGGAGGGGGAATAGCATTAAGGCAGCAAGAGTGACACAAGTGCCCTCTGGCGGACAAACTCTGAAGCTAGGTTGATACAGTTTTGATGATTCATAAAGATATATTTACCAATTTCTTTCATAATCATAACTCAAAAACACCGATTTTTGAGTTGTGTCACTTTAGAAATACTAGTGCGATATGAATATGAATTTCGCATATGAAATTTTTGTCCGAACTACTAGAAATCAATTTATTTTAGCAAATATCATGATAAAAACTACTTCCACGAAGATAAACGTAATGAACTACTTTATAGTACATTAAACTAGCTTTAATTTGAGTGCTAATAGACATCTGTACATCATATGGTTCCTGAGATACTGACTTCCACATCAAATTCACCAACTACTGATTTTTCTGTTATATTTCATGAAATGTTGCTTTTTAAAAATCTGCATCCCTGGAACTATTGAATGCAAACAACTCTACTGGGGATCATATTTAAAAAAAATTACTCTACTTTAAATGATGTTCTCTTAGAGTTTCTAGTGTTATAGGTAGTTTTAAAGATATAGAGCTCCTAATGAAAAATGTATTTTTTTTTAATTTTGAAACACCCGCCATTTTGTTTTCCCCTAGTTATACTTGACAAACTCCTCAATTTTGACGAGTAATTATACTTATTTTTTATTGTAATAACAAATTGGGGTGAAATTACCGAATTTTTTTCCACCGGGCTCTTGTACTAGATTAAACAGGTCCCTCTGCGGTTACGAAGTTGCTTAGGTGACGCCTTAACTCACTTCCCTTAATGGGCTAATTAAATATTTGAACTCTATTACAGTTCTAATTAATAAATAAATTAAAAATTAAATGTACGCGTTTATAATAGACTTACCTACTAACTGTTTGTGATCCCTCTTCAGTTTGTGGAGCTTGGCTTTGGTTTCGTGGTAGCGCTTCATGGAGTCTTCGGCACTAGCCTCGTACTTCTTCAGCAGAGCGGTTGATCTCTTTCTCTCATTGCACATGTTGACTATCTGTGGTACCACCGTCTCGCCGCAACTGTATTTAATCAAGAACGATTTCAGGGCACTCTTCAAATCTCGCACCCATTTTTCCTAAAATAAAATTAGAGGCAGAGCATCTTTTATTTTAACGAAAATGATAAAAAATGGACCGTTATACTTAGAAAACAAGAATACTGACTCAAAAAGAAAAAAGGGGGAAAAATATATATATAATAATAAATATAAAAAGCTGAACTTATTGATGTCGGGATCCCCAACGATAATTTTATTAACAAGTTATAGAAGCTAGAGTTGAATGAATTATACCATTTGTGTCACCACTACTCCAATCATTATATCCACTAATGGCCTTGTACCAAAATCCACAGAGGCAGGCGTGAATGGTTTGGGAGTGCCTATCGATGTACTAAGAGAGGCTCAAGTCTGTTCTATTAGATACAGCACGTAGAGTGCGAACATTTTTAAATATTTGAAAAAAGGAAAATAAATATGAAGGTGGCTCGACTTCTGGTTTCCCACCTTAGATACTCAACCCGCAATAGCGAGAACAACTGATGATAACAATAATAATAAAATAAACAAGATAATAATCATTCAAGTAAGATGTTACAAACATAAAAAATTATGTTATGAATATTTGATAAGCAACCTTAAAGTGGAACTTACATTTCCTAAAATAATAAGGTAAAGTTACTGTTACTCTATTTCATATTAACAAAGCATCATGCAAAAAAATTGAGCGTAAATACTAAGTTAACAAGGAATAAAAAGTTGTAATTATTTAAAATGATAAAGTATGCTCTTTAATACATGATATAAATGAATAACCAATTATAAATTATAAATAGGCAAATTTTATTTCCCACCTTGTTGAGGAGCTTTATAAACCGATAAGATTCTTGATCTACTAGAATATCTTCTACATAGAAAAAATAACACATAGGTGATTTTTAAAAGTTTTAAAAGCAAATTCATATTGTGGAGTTAATTTAATGTTTGTAGTGTTAAACCCATAAATATATTTGAACTTAACAATTTTTTGTTTGAACAAAAATTAAACTATTAAACCCTTTATAGATAATGAATTTTAGACTGACGATAATAGGAGACTACATTGCCTAAGATGCAAAAGACACACCTCTATCTCTCTATAGCTCATGCAACACGAGTAGCACGCCAGAAACGGGTTGTGCAATCGGTTTTGTGTATATAAATATTTTCCATTTTTTTATTATTATCCTAAAGTAATCGTAATTTCTTTTATGTGTATATTTTTTATACGTTTTTTTATTGCTTAAATATATAATGTACAATATTTAACATATTGATTTGGGATAACCCCTTAAAAATTTTCTAGATACTAATTACTTTTTACATAATTACTTGTTTTTACATTTTAGTAAAATAAACTGAAGGAAAAACCAAAACATTGAATTGAAATAAAATACGTAACATTGAATAGAATAAAAAACATATCATTGATTTATATTTACATTAATATATGTTTGGTTCTTTTGTTTGTTTATATCGATGATTTGTAGTTTTAGCATAATTTCCTATTTCTGTTATAAGAGGGTTTAATGAGTTGGAGCAAGACTGGAAGAAATGACTGGTTACCCTCCGGGCTTGCATTCCTCCTTCGTATGTATAGGACGAGGTTACCATCTTCAGATAACTTACGGTTGCCACTCCTTAAGTCTCATCCTGTCTCTTCAGCTCCTAATCAACTACTTTACCTATTTGGACAGGCATTGTCGAAGCCTTCTGGTCAAGAGTACAAAACATAATCAATTGGAGTCAAATCTAACACTACCACCTTGACTGTACAATACGTGAGGAAGGTTTTGTTATTGATTGGAACAAAGAACGATCGATTTGATAAAAATGACTGAGCGATTATTAAGTATCTTGGAATGTTTATTTTCTTTATAAATAGAGCTAACGGAGTCACGCTCTTGTAAACAAATGGAATAATCGCCACAGCATACTACACAAAATTACAAACCAATATAAACAAATTTAAAAAAGAATGTTTGAATAACATTACCTTAAAAACTTCAGAGTACGCCAGGTGTTCTTTTGGATTTTCTATAAAAGGGAGAGCAAACAAAGGGAGGTATTCGGTTTCTGAACTAAACCTGTATTTATTTTCTAACAGATAATTCTTGAACATCTGCATAGCCGTTGGGTGATTTAAATTTGTCTCTTTATTATTCATTTTCTCCTCTCCCATGGCTTTAATCTCATTTTCCTTAAATACACTCTGTTCTTCAATAGTTTCATTTTTTATTTCTTTATTTTTATCAGAATTAGTAATCAAATTGTCTATTTTTATTTCTACTTTTCTTAAATTTCTGAATTTTTGTTCTTTATCTATTACCCCTTCTTTTTCTTTATCATCATTTCCTTCTTTTTCTTTAAAATCATTTCCTTCTTTTTCTTTAAAATCATTTCCTTCTTTTTCTTTATCATCATTTCCTTCTTTAATATTATGTGTTTCATTATCCTTTGTAACAATCTCTTCGTTTATATCTGCTATTTCTAGTTCTCCTGAATTTGTTTTACTTTCCTCCATTTCAATTTTCAATTCAATATCTACATTTTCTTTATCAGATTTCTTGTTTTCTGTTTGCACTTCCGGTTCTTCTGCTTCCACTTCTTCTAAGATTTTAGCATCGCTTATTAATTCTGCGGTTTTTAGTTTTGTCGATTCAGCATATGTTTCATTTTTATTGTCTTTGATAGATTCTGAATTTTTTTCATTTTCACTATATTTTGTGAATTCGGAGAATGTTTTATTTTTGTCATCTATCTGATTTGAATTTTCAACGACGATGTGATCTGTCCTCGGTACGTCTTCCCTCATGGGCAACGTGGCGAAATATGCGTGCAACAATACGGTTATATTTTCGTATTCCCTCTCATCTTTGATACTTCTTGGAATGAGATCGGTCCAATTCTGTAACAAAGAATTGATCAAACAGTAGTTTAATATTTATATCTAACATGAGTTTAGATTGAACGTGTATAATAATAAAAGGAATATGGTCAGGGTGCGGTGAAAGAAAAAAAACTCAAACAGAAATAAAACTATTTAGTGTGAGTCGACGTTTTACTCCGTTGTAATTTAAATTTATTTAAAAATGAACAAAGTAAAGTAAAGAAACTATTTAAGTTTTTAAGTATTCAATTTTCTTAACTTGACATAAAAAAATTATAAGAAGGAGAAATACTCTTGCTATTACATTAGCACACAATATAATTTGTTTATGGAAGATTGCTGATTGACTGTGTGTATCAATAAATGGAATATGGTCCGGGTGCGGTCAAATTAAACTCAAATAGTAAATTTTTATTTGAGCCAACGTTTCGCCCTACGTTGCAGGGCTTTGTCAGGGCTAAACAAGATACAAACCCGAGAGGTTGTAACCTCGTTTAACATCGACCATTACTCATTATTCCAATAAAAAATGTTTTACCCGAAAGAAATGTAAGTGGTTTCCTGTATTTACACACGAAATCATCTCCAGAGCATCAACTCTCTCTATCCTGTCTTTCCTGTTAGGTCTTTTTTCAGGGAGTGAGTAACTACTACTCTGGATTTCCTCGATGAATACATTAACGGTTTTGCTAAAGTTGTAACATACCAGGAACTGAAAACACAATATAACTATTATATAGACAATATCAAAATTAGTTTTTTAGGATAAGGTTAATATAAAGAAACTAAACTTACTTCATATACAAGCTGAACGCAGAATGATTCTGTTTCAGCACATTCGTTGAATTCGTCCATGACGATGTTTTCCGACATCGTTCGTCGATGACTGCCATCAACTACAAGTATACTTAGATAAATGAGACTCTATAGTTAAGATAACACTACAATAATTTTTTATTAATAGTTATTTGTTCAATTCAAATAAGGAATAAGCTTTAATTTTACTCCTAATAGGTAATGAGTCCCATTTCCAGCTTAATTATTTCAATAAATATTTGTTTTGATTAACCTTTAAACTTTACTTATGCACAGAGTCCCGTAAGTCTCTTGTAAAATTTAAGGATGTTGAAATAAGCTCTAAAAGCAACAGAGAAGTTAATACAAAGAACTTCCATGTCCGACTCTCTCTAGAAAAGGACTATTGTATTTTATAAGCAAGTTACATCTTTTATTGAGTAGCGAGCGAAAAAACTATTTAAGTTTTTAAATTCTCCTCAGTCTGCTGGTGTACCTTAGTATAGTTTTTATACAGTTTATTATATCCTTTATCCTTTATCCTATTTTTTCAGCTGAAATACCAACCCAATTTAACACTATCCTCGCCACATACAACGGTGACACATGTCTATTGTATGAATAATGACCATTCCATTGTATCCCACATCATCATCCTTGAAGAATAGAGTCAAACCTAGAGGATTAAAATAAATTTCAATAAATCCTATCAAATCATATTTACCCTTCGTTATAAACCCATGACTTCTTACCCCGCAGTATCCCTTAATAATACCCCACTCATTGCTGTCGAACAGATCCGTTACCTACAGTACAAGAGCCGGGAAGAAAAAAAACAGTTATCTAACCCCAATTTTTTATTACTTTAATGAAAACTAGGTATAATTACTGGTCAAAACAGATGAGGCTGCCAAGTATAGGTAGGGGGAATAAAAAATTGCGGCTGTTTAAAAACCTTAAAAAAACACAATTTTTTCATTCAGAGCTCTATATCTTAAAAACTACCAACAACACTTGAAAATCTAAGAGAGCATTATTTAAAGAAGAGTAAATTTCCTGAATATTATGTCTATAAGCACTCAAATTAAAGCTAGTTTAATGTACTATAAAAAAATTTATGACGGTTACCTTCGTAGAAATAGTAGTTTTCATGATATTTGCTAAAATAAATTGGTTTGGTGTTGTTCGGACAATAAGTTTGATTTATGAAAAACTTCATTTCAGAAACCATTAGACGAACGATGTCTGCCAGTGCTCAAATTAAAGCTAGTTACATTTACTACAAAATAGATAATTTTTTTTTATCTTTGTAGGCGTAGTAGTTTTTATGATATTTGACAAAATAAACTCACAAAATGTTAATTTCTAGTTGTTCGCATAAAATGTTAGATTTTTGAAAAAAATACATCTCTAGATCCATAAGACGCACATATGTCTGCCAACACTCTAAATAAATGAAATTTAATTTACTATAAAGTAGTTTATGACACTTATCTTCGTAGAGGTAGTACTTTTTATGATATTCACATATGAATATGAATTTGGCAAATGAAAATTTGTCCGAAGAACTATAAATCAATTTATTTTAGTAAATTTTATGTAAACTATTACACCTACAAAGATAAACATTATAAACTACTTTATTGCTCATTAAATTAGCTTTAATTTGAGTGCTAATAGACATCTGTACATCAAATGGTTTTTGAGATGTAAATTGTTCAAAATAAATTCACTAATTACTTATCTTTCAGTACGTCCCATACAACATTTTTATGAAATGTTGCTTTTTTAAAAAGCTATATCTCAAAAAATATTTAACGTAAATAACTCTATTAGGGCTCATATTTCAGCAAATTTACTATTATTTAAATAATGTTCTCTTAGGTTTTCTTGTGTTGTTCCTACTTTTTATGATATAGAGCTCCGAATGAAAAATTAGTTTTTTTTTTATCGCTTTGAAACAGCAGCCATTTTTTATTCCTCCTACTTATACTTGGCAGACTCATCAATTTTGACTAGTAATTATACATAGTTTTCATTAAAGTAATCAAAAATTGGGGATAACTGCCTTTTTCCTCCTCGTGGTCTTGTACTACTAGGACTACATTTGTATATACGACTGACTTAGAATCTTGATACAAAATAGATTCTCCACATCTCTTTATTATGCCATTGTATAACTCACATCGAATTTACTTGTTTCATATATTTTTAAAACAGTTGAAATATCAATATATATATATATATATTTTAATATGAGCTCTATGGAATGTAAATTTTAAGGTGCTTCTACAGGTTTGCCAAACAATGGCAAATTCGTGATTGTGCAAGCATGTGGAAGAGTTCCTTGGAACTTTAGCCTGAATATATGGCCGACCCGATGGGTGTCGGTCCTTGTGCTAAATCATTACGTTTACGCTCAGTTAGCATTGTTTTAGAACAGCCAACCTACAAATGTTTGTGCTCTCAGTGTTTTAAATGTTTAAAGAATTTCCCAAACTTTCGGATTATTAAATAACTTTAGTTTAAGATTGTACATATTTATACGTATTTAAAATTCTTTCGATTCGGTGTAAGCACATTGTTTCAAATTTCGTTAATTAATAGCAGTTTATTTCTGATTTTGTTTTTTAATTTTTTTATTGAAATTTACAACTGTACATTTATATAAATCCAACCAGTAAACTTGATTATTTGTGATTTAAAATAGAAAAAATATGAATACATTTGTCTAACTAGTTAAATTAAAATGTTTCTGACAAATATTCTAGAACGTAGGTTGAATTTATAGATTATTTAGTACTATTTCTGATTTTGCCATCTACAACATACATTGCTGATATAGTTTTCTTCCGTCTTGCCTATCTTTATTCAGTATTTTTTTTAGAATGAAAAAAGAGTAAACTGAAAGTAATATTCAAGAAAACAAAACAAACGTGTGTACACAGACGTTTGTTGCTTCCTTTGTTTGCCAAGTGTTTGTTGCAAACGGCAAACGTGTAGATCCTGCATGTGATTTTCTTAGAAAATATGAATAAGGGGTAATTTTAATGTTTTCCTACCTGTTATGTTATTATCTAATGATTAATAAAGATTAAAGGCCCAATGGTAATGATGATATATAAAATATGAATAATAACCATATCAATTCATGATTAATTTTAGAATTGATTAAGTAGTAGGAAACATTGATGGAAAAAACTAATGATGAAATTAATTAATTAAATGTCTTATTTATTTATAATAACAAGATGACTAAAATGATTATATAATTCATTATTCGTTAATGAATTTCGAAAATTATAGAACTCATAAAAAAATAAACAAAACTATTATAATGCTTGACAACGCATGGTATACATTTAATTCTATTTAACTTCTCGATCGATGTGTACATGTAAATGTGGAGTAAGTGCTTATGTATATGTATGTAAGAATTTTAATATTACCTCTCACGGTATGATATTATTACCAAGTGAAGAAATTGCCGCAAAGGGATTCATTTTCGACGATGGCCGAGGTTGGACTGTCGGAAATCGATAGATAGCTGTTTAGATATACACACATTTACTCTTGTTCGACCACAATAGCTCCAAAACTTACCAATTAGTTCACAATGTTTCAGATCAAATATAGCTAATGTGAAATAATTAATGATTTATATGGGATATCTAATTCATTGAAATAACAACTACGAGTATCCATGATCAGACTACCGTAATATTTAATTATAATACATTAATTTTGATTTGAAATTATTAACCTCCACCCTCGAGGTTATACTCGCTCTCTTAAAAAAGTGGACAGCAATTTCAAGATAGAAACTGACCATACTTAAGCACTAATTTATAGTAATGAGGTTATTAAAAAACAAACAAATAAAATTCATTAATTACTTCTTCCATTCTGTACAACTATTTACTTTAATAATTCTATATATCATCTTATTCATTGGCTGTTGATCTTATTCTTATCCAACCATCCTCTCCTCATAAATATCCACAGTCACTTATAAATTATTAACCTCCATTTCCTCATCATCAGAAATGATTCATTTGCAAATAGTAACCATAAACTATTTTGGCTTACACTTACCTCAAATTAATGCCACATCTTATACAATGCTAATTTTATAGAAGCATATAAACATTTTAAACGCCCATTTTTTTTTTTAAACATTGACGTCAAACTTTATTCTATTCTATAAAACAATTGTCTGTTTCTCTTAGAATTAAATTTACTAAATAAGTGTATGGTGTCAATACGTTACCCATTTTTCAAGATGTGATGAGTATGAGAAAAATCTCTCCAAATTAATCAAGTTATATTTTCATTGTAAATTATATAATATTTAAAAGAAAACATTAATTACAATTAAAAAAAGGTGCAATAACATAAGTAATAAAAGATCTTAAATAATTAGAGTAAAAAAAATAAATAACAATTTTCAGGCAATAAAACAATGAATAGTAAAATTTCGGAATATGATTGGAATTTATTAAATCAAAATCTTGCTTTTTTTTGGACCGAAGAACGATTTTTTTTCAGTAGGAACGTCTTAGGTTCATAATTGTTCTACCAAGCAAAGCAGTAGTAACATAAGGTTTATTTCTTTAAATTTTTTTCTCTATGTATGAATTTTTATTATCCTACGAATCGATGTGAAATTTATATATTGCCAACTGATTAATATAGGTTTATCAATTGATTTTTATGCAGGCCAGCACTGTAAAAAATGAAATTCCATTTGTTGCTTTTACTTAGTTTTAAGAATCAGAGCTTGGATCTACAAATCGTATTTGAGTCATTACCTCTCCATTATAGGATTTGTGCCCCTGAATGATTGTAGGTCTTTACTGTTAACATATGGATATGAAAAAGTCTTTATTTAGAGGAGGGGGCATACTACAAACTCACTCATTTGGAATAGTTGCTCTATTGTAGTAACAGGTAATAAAAAATTACCAAGTTCGATTTCCTCACAACCCTGGAGGGTATCCGGGTTAATGTATTTGAATGTTCCTACCAACGACATAGAAAGAGAGACATAAAAATTGGAACAGCATTTCTGAGAAGAATACTTAATAACACTAATTGCTTTAAGGAGAATGAATTTATTTTCACCGTTTAGATTTTACATCATAAAATGTATAATCAGTGAATATTATCAAAATCACTACCCTGAAACTTTTGAAAACTCCACCAATTCTGAAGAATGTGCATGATAGAAAAATGAGTTGCATTTCAAATACTGGGACATTTACAAAGAATCGGTGTATAACATTGTTATCTTGCTGGGATTCCTGAATGTCTCCATCTGTTTTCTCACAACCCTGGTCCAGTCTTCTAACCTTGGTGAGTAGGTTAAAAACTAATTATACAACTAACTGAAGTATCATTAGGAGTTATAATCATTATTTTAAAGCTTGAACTCATTAAGCCTGCACTGCAAAACATGAGCCGTATAGAAATAGTTTTCTTTTACTATTTTGATACATTTATTGACCGCCACCCGGACTATCTTTCTACAATTATTATTTATAATTGTATTATAATATATACAACCAGTAAATTAGATAGTATGTATACAATGGCATGATAAAGACAGGTGGAGAATCTACCTATAAATAGAATTCCAAAAGTCTCCTTTAAAAATTATCTTAAGTACTTCATATATTTGTAGTTGTTCAATATTTCTATTGGTGAAAATATTGTATTTTTCTTTGTTTTGGATAAAACTCTCATTGCATTCACATAACTTATTTATTTTTAATTAATCCAAGTATGGATTTGGGAAAATTCACAAACACACACTTATAAATACTTTTCCACTGGATTATTTATTCTATAATTAGAAAACATTTGCCAAGTAAATTGGTCATATAGCTTTCTCATTGTTTTATATATGTTTTCTTCCATCTGTACTTCTCATATATCTTATTTAATACTTAATTATGTTTTCGAAATAATTATTTTCTGGAGATTTATATTTCGCTCAAGCATGCAAAAAAATTTTTGTAGAACCTATATTTCAAATTAATGATCTACGGTTCAAAAACTAAATCCAGAGGACAAGTCATTTCTTAAAAGTATAGGTACATTCTGAAAAACCGTCTGTTACAAGAGATAGGCAGACATGGGACCAAATTTGTTTCGTGATGTGTAAAACTTAAAATGAGAGTAAAAATTTAATTTAAGAAAAGCAAACAGTGTATTCTTCCAAATATCTTCAGCACTGATAGGCAAACAAGAAGTAAGTAAAGAAACAAAGTTTCAATTCTTGCCTGTTCTTCTGTATGGGAACAGAAGAAAGAAAGTTGAATTATTCTTAAGAAACATGCAAGAAAACTTACGGCAGTGAGAGTGGCTGGAAAAACCAGAAGGGACTGTATAAGAAATAACAGCATTTGAGCCACATTAGCAGTGAAATCTGTAATTGAAGTCCTCAAAGGTACAAGGTAAAAGTACATTGGTTGATGGAATTAAGGCCCATAAGAAAGTGCCCTGTTGGTAGCCCAAGGCTTACCTATAATGGCAAGATAGACAGGATTGGAAAGGAATACGGTCACTTATTGGATCAACTCTTAGAGATACATACAAAAAATTGACTGAGGCAACTCCATTCCTAACAGTGCAAAGGAAATAGGGAAAGAGGAGAGAGGATTAGAGTAGCAAGTTTTTCTTTTATTCACTCTAGAATACCAGCATTCCTGTTTAACTGGTAACGTTTTGCCCAGGAAGGATAAACAGGGTACTACTGTAATACAAATCATAAATCTTGCACGGAAAGGCCAATTAGTATTTGTTTATTGTAACTTTAAACTATAGTACAAAATTTGAATATAAGATACAATCACTTTTCACTTAAATAAAAATAATAAAAAGTTGAAAATCCTTTCCACTCCATTTCTAAAGCTTTGTCAATAAAAATTAACTAGTAGCAGATAGAGGAGGAAATAGAATTCAAAATAAAATAAAAATAAATTTCACTTATTTCTTACATTAATAATTCTAATTAATGATAATAATTGCAGTAATAATCCCAAGTCCTGCAATGGACCCCCAACCAATATAGAAAACATAGGAAGGGCTCTAAAAAGATGGGTGGATGTAATTAAAAGTAAAGGAGGCACTACAAGGATGGAGAATGCCCAAGATAGAAAGAAATTGAGCATGGAATACTTTCAGCTCCTACTACTGCATTGAGAAAAGTTCTGTGCCCATAGGTAAAATATATTAATGGAAAATTTAGTCTTAACTAGAAGTGCAATGTATAATAATATTGTAAATATAAAATATAATGTACATTTTAAATAAAGTAAATATTATGGTAAGAAAATACAAATATAGGCTATTATTATCATTACTATACATCTAAACTAATAATTATGTTTAACATTCATAAAAAAGTTTGGAATGATTACTCCAATTCAATCTTTTAAATTATTTTTTTATTGTTGTTTTCATTTTGTTAGCATTAACAGTTCTCTTTAATGTCTGGTGTAAGAAAATTTTATTAGTTCTAAGAATACGTCTCTTCTTCCATCCTAAAGCTCCTTCCACTTTTGCTATCTTTGCTAATGTTTTTGCTTCTTTTAAAAGTTCATCAGCTGCCAATCTGTAAAAAAACCATGATACTGTTAGAAGATCAGTAGGAATAATATTTGAGTAAATAATTTAATAGTTTACAGTTTATTTACATTGATAAATTTATGATGTTTAAAAAAAAAAAAATTAACAACCAACACTATACATCATTGATATTCAGCTGATTACTTAACCCTTTGCACTCGAAGCTTTTTTCATTTTTATTAACAGCATAATGATCTGCGAGCCGCGACCGTCATTTGTCACCAAAAGCGAAATATCTTATACACAATAGTTTTTACGATTTGTCTTTCTACTTATGTTATGAACTGAAAATTATTTGCATTGTCTCCATAGCGGAGTCCTCGAGTTTGAAGACAAATTTTAAAAGGCTCTGCTATGGAGCCCTCGAGTGCAAAGGGTTAATGAGAGCAGGAAATTTATATATTTTTATAAAGATATTTTTAGTAGGTGTAATTGAATAGAAACTCAAAAAAATTGCGAAACTCTGCTCAACTATGAGGAGTTACAAATTTATACAACATACTTATCATCCTAAATAGATAATATCAAAAAAGAAGAATAGGGTGTTAAATAGGACAAATACTTAACTATTAACAAGTGAGAATTATATTGCTGGTCCGGAACTATAACATAAATTTATATTTTGTAAAATTGATGGGCTTAAAAATGCATTTACAAACATCTTGTAAATACACTTTTGAGCCTGCCACCCAAAAAAGTCAATTTCATAAAATTTTATAATTGCGTCATTATTCTTCCAGGGCAGCAATATGAGCTCAATAGCTATTAAAGAGCAAACGAAATATAACTGACTCATTAAAAATTAAATACTTAAGGAGAAGGGTGGTTACAGTACCCTATACCAATCAAATACATCAATTTATGTTTTTAATTTGATGTTAACAGGATATTAAATCTGATGTATCTATAAAATCATTACACCTACCCAACAAAATTTAAAATGACATTTCAATATTGTTTGATTATAAAATCCACTTATAGATACAATTTACATATGCTATAAATAAATGTTACCTAATCAAGAGTAGTTTAGAATTCTGTGTTAATTTAAATTTGATAACAAAACAGTTTCACTATGTAGTTTTCATGAAATATTTTATACCATGATTAAAACATATACTACTTGGTTAATTTTATTAATTCAAATATGTTAAAAAAGAAGAAAAGACTTTTCTACTTAATTTCACTTTAGAAAAGATAATTGAAACATTTATGAATATTATTCACACAAATAATTGGCATACTGACCTATTTACTATTCTGAGCCTCTTGCATGTTAGGTACAAAAAATAATTTAAAATCACAAAACACTAGCTCTTGATTTTGGGTAACAAGTATAAATGTATATATATTTCTATCACTAAGAAAACTATTAGTAAATAATTTGATAAATTTTTAAAGTAATTTAAAAAAACACTCACTAATGTTCCATCACATCGATATAACTTCATAAAATAGCTATTGATTAAGAAGAAAGAAAACTTAGAACACTGCCAAAAGCTAAAGAACAAGTTAATGTAAATATTTTATTACCTTTCTAATTCTGCGTCGTTGTGTTTCTCGCTATTGCTGTCAGCCATTTCGATAAATGTTTACAATATTATTTTAAAATAAAGTATAAATATATTTTATAATTCGCAGATATTGACTTGTAAGACTAGTAAATATATTTTGCGTTAAGACAGAAATTAGAAGGTTATAAATATTTCAATCTGGTACATAGAGGTACTGAAAGTATGACAGAGTTCACAATTTTACTTTAACAAATTAGATGAATTTTTTATTAGAATCTAATGAAAACACAAATATGAACTAAACATTATGTAAGGGAGTGTAATATGAATTAAAAATTGTATAAGTTAGTGTAATATGAACTAAACATTATAAAAGAGATAAAACGTTCTTAACTGTCAATCGATAATATATTAAATATTTTAAATGTAACAAAACATTATATGTTGAAATAAATGTAAGAATTACAGTAACAATAAAAACATTTCAACTACGCAATGAACGGAAAGTTTATTTGAAAGAAAGAAACATCAAAAAGTAGTTAGATCCTACTAGTATTTACTTATTAACTTATGCAGTTCTCGATCTTGGACTATTTTAAATAAGCATCCGAAACTACCAAATCGAAGGCAAACATCATCATATCTGTAGATTGTCTTAAAAAAAAAATCCAAAATGTTTTTGTCGTGACATACGGGAAGCTAGAGGCAAAGCTAGAAGCAATTAAGACAGAAGTATTACGATTTGCCTTGTATTGAAGTGTTGACAGATTTCAGAAGGCCATGAGAGAAAGGTAATTAGGTAGAAACGCCATCCATAAAAACAGAAGTTTTCATTTCAAATAAACGTGGTAAGAACACTTTTTTTCAATGGACATTATTTAGAGGCTCATATCGGTCCTTAGTGCACGAAGAAATTTATCTTTCTGGTATGGAAAAATTAATGTTTTTGTCACATCTTTAAAGGTTCAACCACTAGCTGGCAGAAAGGGAATCGAACTGCAAAACCATATCTTGATGTGTATAGGCCTACGAAATATATATCAAGATTCAAATGAAATCCTGCCAAAAAGCAACTTATATTGGGCTGCAAGAAAGATAATGGGATTATAGCCTACTTACTGTAGCGTGGAAAAAAAGAAAATAGATATTCTAGATTATTTTCTAGAATTTGTTAATCTGTATGTATTAGCCAGCCATAAGGTCAAATTATATGTAAATTGTTGTGATAAATGTTAAAATGTTAGAATTAAATGTTACAATTACAGGAATGATATTACCAGAAGATGGTGAAAACACTCCGAAACGTTGTAAAATTAAATGTTAAGCATTAGGTAATATTCTAAAGGATGTTTATTTTCACCTTATCATCTTAATATATATAAAATTCTTGCCAATAATTTGATAAGATATCCTATGATAGAAATATTTCTAGCTGACATATTTCCAGTACCTACCATACATTATACCAATATTTTCGGTTCACCCCGCAGAAATGCTTTCTTTTTTTTAAAATTGAAATGGGTACAATAATTATCTCGTAAGAAAATGAAGATATGTTCCTTGTTATCATACGCTTTAATGTAAGGTGGTGTTATCAATCGAATTTTGATACCTCTTTGTTGTTCCCGCCGTTGCAATTTCTGATGTTTTGAATCTGAGTAGAATGTAATGATAGTTCGAAGTCCAATTAATTTTATTAAAGTTTCGTTCCCAAGTTAGCAGTTTTTAAGTTCATACAATCTAGATTTGTAATTACAACTGGATTTATTGAATTATTACAATGGATCAGTCTACTGCTTTACAATTGTTGGATAATGAACTGAAGAAAATAAAAAATGACTCCTGCAATGTACTCCCAGAATTTTTGGATGTAAAGAAAAGTGTTTGTGAAGTGATAAGCAACTTAGAATGTAAAAACCAAGCATCATTGAGAGGTGAGACTTTGTTTTTCGTTATTGAAAAGTTATGAGAACGTAAAACACTGATTATTTATTTGATTACCGCCTTTCTTTTTTACTGTACAAGTAAATTTCTAGTCTCTTGTTTTTTGATACATTACATTTACTTTTCGTTTAGATATTCGAATGGAGAATGAGGAATTGAGTAAAGAAATACCTGCATTAGAAAAAGAATTGTCACAACTGGAAAAGCAGTGTTCAAAAGAAGCTAGCATCTTAGCAATGCAACAAAAAATAGCGGTAATATTAAATTTGCTCATCATAATTGTTAATTACTAACCATATAAATATTTTAAAATTAAATTCAGTAGATTTTTTTTTAATGCAATTTTAAACATTATTACATTAATTTATTTTTGTTTCCTATTTCTTGACCTTTTGTATAGTTGTCATTCTATTTTTTAATAAACATTTTTGGGAATGATTAGTGATATTTATAAATTATTACTGACTAAGCTACTCTACTTCTTTAAATTATGTGTACCCTTCTTCTGGTAGTCCTAAATTATTTCAATAGAAAGTAAGAAAGTACTTATATATTGAATATTTAATCTTCATAATTAAAATATTGTATTTCATTAGTTTAGTATATAGTATATATATAGATTAGTATATATATTTCATTAGTTCCATTGACAATGTTGAGGACTATCCTTCGATGTCCATTTTCAACTCTAAACATTTTTTACAAACATATCAAATTATCACATACATATTATGGTGTGATGAACATGCTATATTATATGGTAAAGATGGAACTTTTTCTCTCAGTTAGCTGATACTGCCTAGAATTGTCATACCAACATGGTGGGCGAGCGTGAACTTACTTGTGCCAAATGTTTTTAGTAAGTAACCACATATTAATGTAACGAAGAATTTTCACTCATTAAATTATGGAATTATTCATAAATAAATAATTTACGTGGACAGACAGACACCTGGACCTTCATCAGGTTTTTATTTTATTGACTTATGGACAGTATCCTCTGCGTTGAATCTCAGCTTTCAATGTTGAATGGAATTGAGGATACTTTCCCAAAAAAATGGAAAATTATGGATGCCCGACTTCTTTACAAGGAATGAGACAAGTATTAACAATTAAATAAGTCTAATGGTTTCGTATATGTTCTTCTTGTTATAAATAAGGTATTTGAGAACCTGTTAATCAAGAACTTACTGTTTATCTGAATGAGAGCAAACCATCCACAGTAGTACAGATCCACCAAAGGGAAAATGAGTACACTATGACATGGAAAAGGTAGACAGGCGTGTCATGTTGTTTCTCTTTGACATCCTCTGCTTTTGATAATGTGTAGTGGTGAAACTTATTTTAACAGCTGCACAAATGAGAAGTTCCCATTATGTATGCTCTTGTGTAGAAGCTACCAACCGGACTTATCACATAATGCACAGAGTAGTTTCTTGGAATATGAAAATACAGTCACAAGGTGCTGTTCACAGGGCTCTGTCCTTGGTCTGGAAGGTCCTCTTCAATGAAATTTTGTAAGTAATCAAGGAAGAATGGTTTCCTGCCGTTACTTGTGTGAAAGGTTTAGCCATCTCGGCCAACAATAGCAGAGCACTACTAAAATGAGAAGCAGGAAGTTATACTAGGAGGGTTGATGCATAGTGCAAAAGGAATAAGATGATGGTCATGTCAAAGACCCAAGTCATCCTTTTGAGAGAAAAGATGGTTCGGACACTCCTTATCAGCATTCAAGTACAAGGAGTAAGATCACTTATCACCTAGCCAAGGGAGGTGTGCATCTACTCTTTAGTGAAGATTAGGAGAAGCTTTGATGTTACACCTCTCTTGAATTACTCAGGAAATAGGATGGGCCCAATGCCACAGGGCATGCTTTTTTGGGGCCTGAGATTATGGAGATACAAGATACAATATGGCTCCTACTATAGAAATTTACAAGGATTTGATATTGAGTACTCCTTTGGTACAGAACATTTTAGTGCTTAGCTCAGCTACAAGACACCATCTATATCTTATGGGGTGGGGAATGTCTTATCCAGATTGTTATCTCTTGATCTCCTATGAGATATGAAATTTGAAATGAAGAGAAAAGGCACGGTGAGACTACCAGCAAATATCCATCTGAGAATTCATGGGGATTCTAGGAATTGGACAGAGATTATCCAGGAGGATACAATAGAAGACTGGAAATGGTGGCAACCATGTGAAAGTATATCCCCACCTTTTGTAAGTCACACTTAGTAACGAAATGGGTCCTCCCAGACTTATGGATCTCAACTCCTTCTTGTACCCAGGATATGCTTAGTGTCAAGAACTTTGCTAATACATTGACCCCATCTACCTCAGTTATAACTTATCAAAGACAAGGATGTTATTGCCTATACTGCTTATGAGGCACAGAGATTTATGCTACAGTGAAAAATGGAGCTTTTTGTTTTTCTTAACCCTAACAATTCTCTGAAATATTAACTTCAGGATACTGCCTATTATACAAAGCCTAAGTGTGTGGAAGGGAAATGAACGGTCTAGCCTGTTTCAATTTGGAGGAACAGTTAACAAAATAGTTTCTGGGAGGCTCCAGGAAAGGAAGGCAATGAATGTTAAGGAAGCCCTGCATTGTGTGGGTCAATGTGGACAATAGTCAATTTATATATTTATTTACAAAGATAGTATTGTTTATATTGTTTGTGTAATAAGCCACCACTACCAAACCCATGTTGCTGAAAGGCAAGGAATAGAGAATAGAGAGATAATATGATTAACATGTAATAAAATAAATAAGATCTTTTTTTTTTTTTTTCCAATTCAGGACATATTAATAATTCATCACCATGATATTTTGTCATTCCTTTATTTATTTAAATTAAAAAAATTTTTTTTTTGTAAAATCCTGGTCGAATAAATATTTTATTTTTCAGGATGACCAAGCTCGAGAAATGAAAATGATGGTTGACTTTAAAGCCCAATACAATAATAGACTAGCTAAAGCATCTGCTAAACCTAGTAAAAAGGATTTAGACTTGCTTGAAATATGCAGGTCTGTGTTTAAAAATAATAAAATAAAAATAATTTATTTTGGTTATTCTAATTTGTAGAGTTATTTTTAATTTAATTGTTTATAGAGAATCGCAACAATAGTTCTTTGCTTAACATACAAAAAAAAAAATATGTATTTTTAAATGTAATATTCCTTATATTAACCATACTTTTGTTTTCTTCCTTGTTTGCATATTATATACAATGGACTCATAGTATAAAATATAATAATTACATAGTATGTAGTTAAATATAATAACTACGTAGTATGTAGTTATTATTTAATTTAATAAATTACTAGTATAATATTATTACAAATTTCGTTTTCATTTAGAAATCATCTTTTCTTTAATTTGTTTTTCTATTAGGAAAAAGCTGGAAGCTTATGAAAAACTGACTGGTGTTAAGTGGGATTTCGACTCATGTGACAAAAATACATTATCTGGTTGTATCCTTTTATAACTAACCTTTTTTTTTCAAATCATTAACAGTTTGTTTACTTAATCGTGTCTTTCTTTGGTATTTGGTCTTTTCCTGTTAAAGTAAAACTGAAAAGAAATGAATAGTATTATGCTGACTAATTGGATAAAGATTAGATATTGGACTCAAATTCCTAAAAATGATTAAGTTTTTCCTAACAAGACTTTATTTCAACACTTAGTAAAATGAATGCTATTTTTATAAACTAATAGATAGTGTTGAAATAAATGTTTTGCTGAACTTCCATTAAAATTGTATTTCAAAAAATAACTGATATTATTTTTTGTTGATCTTTTATTGGTGTTTCCTTAGCTGATATTAGATGTTCGTAATGCCACTGATACAAAAATGAAAATTTTCAATATAAGCATCAATGGTAAAAGCCGAGAAGAAATCGCAGATGAAATGTGGAAGGTGATAAAAAAGTATTCGATGGTTTAAATATATATTTTAGGAAACAAAGCTGATATGAACTACATTTTACGAAAATGACTTCAATTAGATTAATTGTACTAGATTGCTTAGCATAATTTTTATAACTGTTCATATTTCTCCAATGTTCATTTTTCTTAATTTAAAATATGTAGTTTCTTACTCTTATCTTTTGGTTAATTTATGTATTGTTATTGTATTATATGTTTATGTTATAAAAAGTTCATAAATAAAATAATTTTGAATATTTTATCTTTATAAATCTGTTTTACTGGTTTTGTTTTAAACACTTATATTATGCAGACATTATTAAGATGATGCTTCTGATGATTCAAAAGTATAAGTTCAAGAAGATTTATTAAGGAAGGAAAACCTGTTGTCAACATCTCTTGTTATTCGTTGTGTACTTGCAGACAATTTGTTTTGACAAATTTTAGCTTTGGTAGATTATTTTACCTCAGGATGCCTTAACAGCAGTAGTTGATTCTTAAATGCTCTTTTCATTGAGAGAATTACAATTTTTGTTTTATGTTTTAGCTATGTTGGTTGCTTTGGCTGATTTATTGATTTTATAATGTTTAGATTCAGATGAAGAGCTACTGCTGTCATATTTTTATTTGTGTTCTTTGTTTTTATAATGTTTCTTTGAATGTTTTTTATGTGTAGGTTCATTTTTTGCTTTCTTTTCCATCACTATACTTGTTCTAAGTTTAGATTTTCAGGTATCTTCTTGTACGATATAGATTGTTCTTTATTGGTTAAATTTTCTTGATCCTTTAACAAGTATGAATTTGTCTTATTTTTGAAAATTTCTAGTACATTATGATTTTCTTTTTCATACTTTTTATGATGAGTTGATGTATGAGATTTTTTTGTAACAGAATATTCTTTGTGGTAGGTTGATTCTTTGTTCTTGTTTTTTGAATGGCTATCTTTGTGGTGATGTGAATAATGGAGTGTATGTTTTGTGAATTTTTCTTAGTAGTGGTTTAATTTTGGTGATTTGGAGTTTTCTTTATGATGTGCTTAGTGATGTTTAGCCGATATGAAATTCTTTTTTTTTATCTTGATGATTTAAATCTGTTATGTTTGTAAGTGATTTACTTTGTTTAATACTGGTTTAGGCAGGGATTTTTGAACTTATGACTTTTTTGAAATCTAGATTAGTTATTGTTGGTGAAGAGAGCTGTTTGACTATAGTAGAAGAAGCAGCTGATGAACTACTAGTAGAATTAATTACTTTATCATGATAGTTTATTGATCTTGTAAATTTGTTGTTGGGATCAATGGCACTATAGGTTGAATATTTCCACTCGAAATAGAATATTTAGTTTTTAATTGTAAGGCTTCTTGGACTTGTCTTAAATGATCTGAACTAAATTATGACTTAGTTTTTGTAGCAGTGTCTATATGTATGTAAGGTTTTAGTTTACTGGTTTCTATAAATGATGAAATAGTGTCTGATGAGCTTTGTTAGTTATATGTGGAGGTCTGATCTGAACTGTGTGTTGATTTGGTTTCTATAGCTATTTGTATCTGAGCCAATGATGTAGATCAACTTTTTTCTGTCGACACAAATGATGAAATAATATCTGATGCTCTGCTCTTTTGATTGTTGCTGGCTTGCGTAGCTGTATATAACCTCAACTTTTCCCAGTTGACACAAACGATTTATGATTATCTGCTGATTTGCTTTTTTGATTATATCTTGACTGCTGGTTTGATCTTGTTGGGTCAGTGATTTTTTCATAATATTCTATCGGTATTGAGTACTTAGTTGAGGAGTGTTGCCTTTGTTCTACATTTTTAATCGGCTGCTTGTCTTTATACGGATTAAAACTTGTATTTCTAGTTTCTGGAGATGGAATTAAGTATTCAGGATGTTTGGACTTCTTAGTTTGCTCAAATTCTTGCTTTTGAAAGTCATATTTATTACCAGAAATCTGCTGTTTTTCTGTACTTATGCTACCAACACTATTTCTTGGACCTGTGAAAAAAAATTGATTTATTATAATATGGCTTGTGAGGAAAGTTATAAATTGGTGTACCTATTTTATAAATATGTTTATAGATTGTGCAAAATAAGTTTATTTATTTTAAAACGATTAAGCTATGTTTGTTAACATTGTTTATTTTCAATATATACTAAATTTAACATTGAATTTGCAATTTAGACCAGGGAGAATACATTAGATGTTTTTATGTCCTGTTAAGATGTTACAGGTTTGAAAAATTGAGGTATCGAAAAAAAAAAAAAAAATGGTAAGAATTTGTTATTAACTCAATAAATTTAATTAATTCAAAATAGTTAAGTATTTGTTATATAATTAAGTTATCATTTAAAATAATTCCATTTTTTATCGTTTTAATTTTTTTTTTTTTTTTTTTATAATTTAACATATATCCATGGGTTTTTGTTTCGAAGTGATGTAATAACAAATTGGGTGACTCATTGATGGTTGTAGAGTCTTAGGCTTCACAGCTTTACTCTATTTCAAAATTAAATTTGACTTCATTGACCATTAATTTGTCAGTTTTTGTAGTAATACTATATTATTTGTACCAGGTTGACTGACCCCATTTGAAAAATCATTTCATAATAAAAAATGCTTCATATAAATTAAAAGATGAATGTATGAAAATATCAAAATAATAAGCTGGAAGGTATGAACTACGCATTAGTAATTTTTGATATTTAAACAGTTGGTGGGTTTTAATATTTGATCAAAAGACAGTTATCAAATATTGTTTTTGAATATGCTATACCTGCTGAGAAAATATTGATTCTATTTTATTTACTCCAATCCAGGTGTTCCCTGTATGACATTATACATAAGGATAAGTTCTTTTTGAGTCTGTGAAAAACTTAAAAGTGCTAAAAGAGAAGACATCAAAGCAACCCTTGGGATTGTAGTAAACCATTGATCAACCATATTATTGTGCTCTTAAGTTCAACTGAGCTTTTTCTGCTCTCTTGGGAGTATGCAAGGCTTAGCTCACTATACAATAACACCACAATTAATGCAAATTTGTGATATTGCTCTTAAAGGAACAAATTCAAATGAGGCATGTGGTTGTAAAACCTGTGTGCTGCGAAGCATGGAGTAGTTGCTTCTGAACATCTTGTCCAGCAATCCCTGTCCCGTGTGAGCTTTCTCATTTCCGGTATGGAGCTTCCTCTCGCTGTGCCAATTCTCTTAATCAGGTCAGCGTACGTTAGCCTTGGCCTGCCTTGAGGTTGCCTTCCTCCTGGTCTTGCTTCTAGAAGCCACCTAGCTTTACGGTCATCTCCCATTCTTCTAACATGCCCGAACCATTTCAGCTGTCTTTCCTCAATAACCTATTGGACGGATCTTACTCCTAGTTCTTCATGTACCCTTATTCCTTATTTGGTCTCGCCTGGTTTTTCCTAATATTTTCTCTAGGAATCTCATTTCCGCAGAAACAACCTTGCTGGCATGACGGTCCGGGGTTTTCCAGCTTTCCGATCCGTATAATAGTACTGGGAGAAAAACTGATTTCAATAGCAGAATCTTCGCCTTCCTGCTCAACTCCTGCTTTCCAATAGCTGGATATCTGGTAGAATATTCCATTGGCCTCTATTGGACTCTATTCGTGACCACCTAGTCTATTCTTCCATCCTTGCAGATCAATGTTCACAGGTAGCAGTAGGTGTCAGTTTGCTCAAGGCTCTCTCCATTGCAAGTGATTCTGAAATCTTCATTTCTGCTTCCAACACACATAACCTTGCTTTTGGCAGCATTAATTTGCATACCTCTGAGTAGTAGTTCTTCTGGCCACTCAACCACAGCAACCTGGAGAGATTCAGCATTATCTGCAACCAGAACCACATAATCTGCATATATCATTGCCTGTGCCAACACTGGGGTCATGTTCCAGTACCCTACTATTGCTCTGGGTGTCCTTTTACAAAATTTTCAAATGGGATCCATGAAAATTATGAACAGCAGAGGGCTCAGGCTATCGCCTTGTTTAACTCCCCTAAAGAAATGGAATGGTTCGGACTCAGTGCCAGCTAGCCTTATTACTCCCTTAGGGTCTTGACATACCGCTTTAATTGCACTTATGAGATTTCATGGGATTCTTTTATCTTCCAATGGATCCCATATTTCCTGTCTAGAAACATGGTCGAAAGCCACCCTTAAATCTAGGAAAGCTAGGTATATTGCTTTACCTCTACCCCATGCCTTCTCTACAATCATTCTCTGGGAGAATATATGATCCTGGGTCTGTCTACCACGCCTAAAACCTGCCTGTTCCTCTTCCAGATCTTCTTCCACCAGTTTCCTTAATCTTTGTTCCAAGATTCTATTGTATACATTAGGGGTATTCATGATGTGTTAAATGTAAAATGTTTTACCATGTTGAAGTCATGTTAAACGTTAAATGCATAAGAGCCCCTAGCGGATTTTCTGAGCAACTTGTTTTATAAGCCTTTATGTTTATAACCTTTCCTTCCAGAGCTTCATGTTATTGTTTACTTCAAATTTGATTTAAGTTTCAGTTTTGATTTAACCAATTTATTACAGTGAGTGGAAAGTGGAATTTGTGTGAAAGTTTAGCTTATGAGTGTCTTATTGGTCTTTAAACTTGTGAGGAAGAGAATCAAGATGAGCTAATTGACAACTGTATTGAAGTTATTTTCCATGTTCTATCATTCAGATATGCAGTTCCTTTTATCAGGGGATCAGTATTAAAATCTACGCACTGGAGATCTTCAGTATTACCAAACTTGGATGAAGATAGGTTTAAATCTCTTTTTGAGAGTGAACTACTTCCAATTTTGAAACTATTATACAAGAAATCAAAGGTGATTCTGATTGAAGTTGATTTATATACTATACCACTGACGACATATGGGGCGGTAATTATCGCACACACTTTGGCTCCCCTTCTAATGGATTGAGATAATGATGTTGTTTTCCCATTCCATTGTTATCCTTTTGAGATCCCAGACTTTTTGGAAGAGTGCTTGGAGATGCTTGACAAGTTCATGTCCCCCATATTTTATAAATTTCTGCCACATTTCAAATAATGAAACTTTGATATGCATGGAACAAGCATTTATTCCCAATTTACTCATGAATTTTGGTTTGTAATTCGTTGGTTACTTGCACTTCCTACCTGGTTATTGACATTGATCCTGGTTCATTGTGCCAGAACAGAAACACCATGAGAATTTTTTCATTTATGTGTTCATGATCATTTCATATTCTAAGTTTTTTATTTGGTAGAATATTGATTTTTTTTGTTGTAAGCACTATTAAATAAAGTATTAATTGTATCATGACTATATTATGGTTAAAAAATAAAAAAACATGGATAAAGGTTTAGGGGTGAGGGTAGCAGCGTGGTAATGCACTTGACTGCCAACCCATAGATTACGAGTTCGAGCCCGGCCCTACCCGTGATTTCTTTTAAGTGAAAAAATTATGCAATACTCACTCACAATCTCCCCCCCCCCCCCCCCCCCCCCCCCCCCGGGCATTTGTGAGGCCCGTTAGCCAATGGATGGCACTCAAAAAAATAGGCGTGGGAGTGACGGACCCACCCTATGAAATCTACGTCAGGAAACGCATGATGTATTTCTTAAGTACATCGCACGAGGCCGGGACCTCCACGGTCTGTCGTGCTAATGAAAAAAAAAAAAGTTTAGGTGGTTTTAGAGAAGAGACTCCTTTAAAACTAATTGTTGGATCTTTAATCTTGGAGGCCTAAAGTTGGTCAGGTGAGAAGCATCCTCAGCTCCTCCCTCCCCCTCCTCCAAGTTGTTGACATATTGTAAAGATATAGTAATATCATCTACAAATCCTCTAATGAGACACCATTAGGAAAGAAAATGGTGGTTGGTTATGGTGATTAAATAGGATCATCATGCAGATGATGTTTTTTAAATTTAATTTTTGGATTCTACTTTAAACCTCAATTTTGAGGGAGAGTTAAATTTTATATTTCTTGATTGACTACAAAGGTTCATTATTGAACACAAAAATCAACTAAACGTGAACAAATCACGAACCAAAAGAAGAAGTTGGTTGGGTTTTTACAATCAAAGGAGATAACACATAAATAAGAATTAACTTACATATAATATGTGCTGCCCTTTTCGCCTACTTCATATTGAGCCCTGATTGGATTCTGTACATAAGATGGTTCCTGAGATATGAAACTTTTCTTATTTTCAACGTATGTTGCACAATTTCATTGTGCAAAATTGTGTTAAAATATTTATAAGTTGTGCTGTAGGAATAAACACATGTAAGATTAATCATATTTCATCAAATGTCATTACTTTTTGTTAATAAACTTTTTTGGAAAAAAATATATTGATGTTTGAGAAGCTGTTTCTCGAAAATTACAAAACATAAAAAATTTTAATAAGGATCAATTCGGAATCCATTAAATGTACGACCAGACAGAGGGTAGGTAAAATAAACCTGCTTACACTGGTCCTCATTTGACTATTTAACGTTGATTACAAATTATATTACCTTTATTATGATATTGTACTTTTTTTTCTGCCGAAGAAATAAAGAATAAATTAGAGGAAATGAAAATGGGCACATAAATAAAAACAAGAACGATTTTGCATTCAACTATTTATGTATGATTAAATTTCCATAATTAATTTATTTATACAAAATTACAAACAGTATACAAAAAGAAATAATTTGAGACTTACTTCCATTACTCTTGGATTTGGGTTATAGGTACTCTAATTTTATTAATTAATTAAATAAAAAAATAAATAATTGATTGTAGGAAGATAGTGTCTGTAGTGGTAAAGAAAGGTACAACAATTGTAGAAAAACTATTTATTAGTAACTAACGTTTTTCTGTATTTTGCAGAGCTTCATCAGGGCTGTATCCTGGAATATGTAAAGTCCTTTTTTATCAGGGGGTCCCGGACTATAAATGTACTGCACTATACTGGCACTGGACCCTACTGTCGGGTAAAAATAGATTTTCTTTAAAAATATAAGATATTTACCTTCACACACAGTTATATACCAACATTTACTCTTTTTGTTTAATTTTTTTAAACTTAACATAGTTGAGCTATTTATAATACTTGAGGACTTAGTGGCTGTAGACCAAAAAGAAAAAAATATGACAGCCATTTTGAACAACATGCCATATTAGGCCTACACAACTACAGGTTGTGGTAAAGTTTTTACTATCGCCATTTGTGAAGTTTTTTTATCAGTATCCATAGAATTAAATTAGTTAACAATTGCTTCTAGGTTAACTTTCAATTTTGATAGATTATCTATGTGCAAAAAATCAAATATGGGCAAATCATTAAAGTATACAATTATGAAAATTCTTATAAAGTTTTGAATAGATGAATAATTAAAATTGTAATTATGATGAATGAAAGAATAAGATATGAATGATAGAATTGGATGTCTAGAGATATGTAAGGACGCATATAAAAATAGTATTTTTAAGTACTCTCATATTTTTATCTTGCTTTGCTTATTCATACTATAAAAGGCCAAAACGTTGGGATGAATTAAAAATATTTTTTCACTTATTTGTTTACTTTTTTCCCGGCCCACTCAACTTTTACTTCAATTACATCTATGGTCAACATCTCCACCATAATGAAATAGATAATATATGTTTTTACCTCATTTCTTTCCATGCATTGAGTTATATCATTTTGATATAATATAAAATTGGTAGTTTAGGGACCAGTAATCGGCAATATTGCAGTTTTCTTCAGCAGTAATTCCATATTAAAAGTATTTGCAGTATTAGGGATGTGTAGCAGAATCAACCATTTGGTTTAAAACAAATCTTGTTGACTGTTAGCTGGTGGTATTGGGCCTGTCATAATTTCCAGCTAACTCTCTCGATATAGAACACAAGCTGCTGATTATATTTTTACCTGCCCTTATATTCACTGTATTTACAAATATAAATTTAAAAGTATAAAGAGTTACATGCTTAAAAAAAAATGTATTCCATAAAAACAAGAAATAAAGTATTTGATGTCCATGTATTAGTATTTTATTTTATCTTTCTAAAAGAGATTAGGGGAAAAAACAAAAAAAAATCATTTTATTATAAATATATTGCCTAGATTATAAATAGCATTTAAACTATAATAATTTTGATATTGGGTAATAATGCTATTCTACATTGTTTAATAGTTTATTAATTCTATTAAGATAACTATTAAAGGGTGGATAATCATTACCAATATATTGGAGCATAATGATCTATGAATGTATCATCTGAAGAACTAGAGTATTCTGACGCTTCTGATTGGGAACTAGACGAACTAGATTTACTGCTGTAGGCTGACTGCTGTGCTGAGCCTACACCATAAGGACCGTGGCCAAATCCTCCAAATGAAGAAAACGAACTACTTTGTTTAGATTTGCTGTTTGAACTCTTCTTTGAAGAAGAAAGTGAACGAGATGATGAGCTCCTTGAGACAACTGCAGGGGCAGCTACATATCCTGGTGCAGCGTAAACCTGAGATTGGTCACTGAATGATGAGCTGCTTAAATCTGAAGAACTATCACTAGATTGAGCATCAGATGTTGACAAAGTCGAATATCCCAGGGTACTGCCATATTGAGGACCGATTAAGGCACCATTGTTAAATCCGTTACTGGAGGATTCCTGACTTAGAGACCGGCTAGCTTTAGATGCAGATGCTGATTTGGATTTCTGATCATACCCAGTTTCTGAGTAAGCTCCTCCATAAACTGGATACAAAGCCCCAGTCTTAGTATATCCTTTGTTGGAAGTTTGCTGAGAGCTGGCTTTGCTTGCACTTTGATCAGCTTTAACTTTAGAGTTTTGAGAATATCCAGTATTGGATACTACAGCTGGACCTACATAACCTGGTGCGATTACATTTTGGCTGTATCCAGTCTTGGAGTTTTCTTTGGAATGCTGACTTGGATTTCTGATCGTATCCACTTTCATAGTAAGCTCCTCCATAAACAGGGTATGCAGCCCCAGTCTTAGTATATCCTTTGTTGGAAGTTTGCTGAGAGCTGGCTTTGCTTACACTTTGATCAGCCTTAACTTTAGATTTTTGAGAATATCCAGTATTGGATACTACAGCTGGACCTACATAACCTGGTGCGATTACATTTTGGCTGTATCCAGTCTTGGAGTTTTCTTTGGAAAGTGATCGGCTAGCTTTAGATGCAGAAGCTGACTTGGATTTCTGATCATACCCAGTTTCGGAGTAAGCTCCTCCATAAACAGGGTAGGAAGCTCCAGTCTTAATATATCCTTTTTTTGATGTTTGTTGAGAGTTGTCTTGGCTGATAGTTTGCGCTCCTTTCACTCTCGAGTACGAGTTGTAACCGCTATTGGCAAGACTGCGACTAGACACTGGCTTCTTGGTTGGCTTGGTTTGAGTTTTTTTCTGGACAGGTTTCTTAGTGGTAGTTTTGGGCTCAGTATTTTTCTGGATTGTTTTTTTTGGGGTAGTTGTTTTAGTTACTGGTTTTTTTGTGGTTGGTTTGGTTTGTGGTTTTTTCGTGGTTGGTTTGGTTTGTGGTTTTTTAGTGGTTGGTTTGGTTTGTGGTTTTTTTGTTGTTGGCTGGGTTTGTGGTTTTTTTGTTGTTGGCTTGGTTTGTGGTTTTTTTGTTGTTGGTTTGGTTTGAGGTTTTTTAGTAACTGGAGCAATAACCTTTTTATTGTTCCTAGATGTTGATTTTTCTTTTGTTAGGGACCTGCTTGCTTTAGATGCAGATGCTGACTTGGATTTCTGATCGTATCCACTTTCATAGTAAGCTCCTCCATAAACAGGGTATGCAGC
>NW_027115572.1:127945-141916 GCF_000696795.3 Halyomorpha halys
GAGCTGGCTTTGCTTACACTTTGATCAGCCTTAACTTTAGATTTTTGAGAATATCCAGTATTGGATATTACTGCTGGGGCAGCTAATGCCGGTGTGAAAACATTTTTACTGTAACCAGTTTGAGAATTTTCGTTAGTTAGTGATCGACTTGCTTTCGACGCGGATTGGGATTTGGAGCTTTGATCATATCCAGTTTCTGAATATTGTCCTCCGTATACGGAAGATGTAGGGTATAATCCAGTTGCTATGTAACCCTTGTTGGATAACTCTTGAGAATTGGCATTGTTGATGCTTTCAGCTGCGCTGACTTTTGATTTGGTGGTATATCCATTCGCTCCAGCTACTATCGGGACTTCATAAGCACCTGATATCACGCCACTAGAAACCTTGGTTCTGTAGGAAGATCTCGAAGATTTTTTTTTCGAAACACTTCTACGGGATGATGTAGTTTTTTTTATGGTTGTACGAGTAGCTGATGCGTCAGCTAAATCGTTTCCACTTCCTGCAAAGTGGGAAGTGGATGAAGATTCAAAGTTATCGGATGAACTGTGGCTTGAAGCTGAACTTTCGCTACGGCTACTTGAAACACTTGTGGAGCCGGCGATACCTGAAATGATAATTTAATTTAATCATTTTGTTGAAGTGATTGTAATTGATTTTCATATTATATTGATTAAAGATGATACTGTAATGTGCATTTGTTGCTAATTAGATATTTCTACAGTAATACGATTTTTCCAAACCCTTTTGAATGCACATGAGGTATAAGGTACTTTTATCTGAGAAGTTTTACCGAAGTTATGAAAATTTGTCCATTTATGCTTTTAGGGGGCTAGCACGAATTTCAACTCTCAATTCATCTCAGAAATTTAAAAAAAGTACGGTGCGCGGATGACACAACTTTCACTTCCATCCTACATACGTCCTCAAGTTTTGTGTAAATTTGTTAATTTATTGCTATTTTTGTTTTAAAAAATCTTAAAATTAATTAAGCGAAAATTAGGAACAAATTTTTTTTATTTTTCCATTGTTATAAAAAATCGTATTTTACTTTTTATCAAGGTGGAGAAAACGAACATGAAGTTTGTTTCTGCCAAGAATAAAACAGTTTAACAAAAGATAAATTTTTATTGCAATCGAGAAAGATTGTGCAGTTTCGACTTTGGCATATAAGTTCTATTTAACTATTTTAATTAGGATAAGACCTATCTAGTATTATTGAAAACTTAATTGTGCATTGATTCACTGAATTTAATCAAAATCGTTAAAAATATTTTTACAAAAAACTAGCGAAAACATTACTTTAACATCCCAAGCATACATGACCTAAATGTGTAGTTTCAGCTTCGTACTACATACCGTTTTTTAGGTACGTTTACTACACGCAGATCATTTAGTAAGTTTCGGTTATTTGGTCTCTGGGGACATCAAAACATGACTTCGACGAAAATTCCTGTTATTTACATAAACATGAGTACCATGCATTCTTTTTTCAACACAAATCTAGACTTAATTAAACAAGAGTTTTTGTACTTGTTTACATCACGGCCTGCTCGTGCCTTAGTGCAGGAACCCTGTTTCTTTGCTCTAATTTTCTTAAATTAGTGTGGACAAAAGGGATTAAATTAAGAGATATTGTGCAGCTTATCAATGAACACATATATATTTTTCGTGACTAAAATAAAATCCCTGAGGCGGCTAATGGATTAGTGGGTAAGTAAAAATGATAATTATTTAATTATACAAAATATGAACAGAGCTTTGGTGATCTAATAATTATGGCTTATCTGTTTGTGACGGCTTCTCTGTTGCGTCCACGTTCTGTGGATAGCTGCTTCGCTCGTCCTGATAGGCTGGTAGTAAGCGAAATGGTGACTACCATAATAATGGCTTCGGGTCTCTCTCCTTGCCAGCTAGTCTTCGAATCAGTCCTGGAGGTAGGGGAAAGTCAGGTCCTGGCATGCATTCCGCGATGGATAACATCTGGCGGCATCACAGTCGTGGAGTCTTCCAGTGTAGTGTACGTGGCTAGGGGGAATCAAAAAATGAGACCTCTGATCCCGAATTTATACAGAACCGTTAAGTCAAATGAAGACTATGAAGGGATCTCGGTGGAAAGTTTTGGCTTAATTAGGTTTGATGCTATTCTGAACTTAAAAAAAAAAATCAGTTGAAAACCATTTAGTTTTTGAATGAATTGTACTAAATTAAAAGAGAGCAAATTTTCTGCAATTAGATTCCAATGATTTTTTTGTTTGACCGCTCCGTTTTAAAGTAAGGAGGGTTAGAAATTATGAGGCGGAATATTAATCCAATTAAATAGGGTCAGAAGAGGTCTTGAAAGTTTTAGAAAGTTAAAAATTGCTCATTTATCTTTTAGAGCGGTTTATCACAAATTTCAACCTCAATTTTTATCTGCTTTACTTTAATTTAGAGCACTCTAATCCTTTCCCCTTCTCTTTCTCATTTCACTAGACCGCGTTAGAACTGTTCTTAAAAATGCATGGTTTTCATGTTATTGTAGAAAAAATAAAAAAAGATTCAGTTCTAGAAATTTTGTTTTGCACTTCTTGGAAAAATTATATTTTAGCTAACGTACATTCTTACCTATACTTTATTTTGTCATTTATAAAGTATATATTTTGCTTTATATACTTTATCTTGAGCATACTATTGGACTACTCACCTAATGGAAAGTAGTAACCATCGTAGAAAGGCTTGGCAAGGCAGCAGCCTGCCACAACCAAAGCGATAGCGACTGGACCGAGCTTCATCGCTCTCGACTGGCCTCAATAATTTTTTTTTAGAGCTTTATACCAGTTATTGTTTACGCAGTTGGTTAAGCTTACTACCAGTTTCTACGTCAATATGATATATTTGGTTTTTCATTTGTACTAATTAAAAATTAATGGCCAAATATTTTTTTATATCACTATTCTATTCTTGATGTGCCACGTTGGTCTATTTCTATTGACGGAGACTTACTGCCCGCCTGACATTTATTTGGTTTAACATCAAGCAAACAATCCAAGGTCATTTTATGTGCATTAGTAACATTTCCTTCATTCGTAATCATGTTCTGCTTTGATTTGAATGTAAAAAGTGATATTTTATTTTGTTACTTTGCACAAAAATTAGAATTTGTCTGTAAATGGTGGTCAAATTCGAAACTAGTGATCCCCCTGTTTTTTTCTTACCCGCTACAAGGTCATTTCTGACATACGGAGGGGAGAGATGTTATCATAGAGGTAATCAACCAATCTAATGAAAGTGGATGAGTCAAGTTTTCATTGGGTGGGGCCGCTACAAAATATAGGTCTCGAGCCTACAGACTCGACACCTCACACCCACGGCTACAAACGTTAAAGTTAACTATTGTTTGAAAAATCATCATTATCCTGGAGACAATCCCATCATTAAACTATTTTCATTACAGGCTAATTTCCCATGTCAAACAATAAAAATATATAATATCAATGAGTCAATATCTTTTAAAAAAACTTTTTTCTTCTTAAGAAATCACACTATCACTATTGACAATAAAACTAGGAATAATATAATATTCCTATTTCTTTACCTGTGGGCGTGGGATAAAAGTTATTCACAAAATCATTCAATAATGAGAAAAAATCATTTCTTCTCCCTTACATAGCCTCATAAAACAATGTAGTTTTAAATAATTTCTAGGCTTCAGTGTTGAAAAATTGAAAGGTAGCATCTTTGACAGACTGCAATTCTGTAAATGGCAATAATTTTATTGTCCTCATGACACAAGTTGAATTGGGTGCTAGGAGAACCATTGTGTTCTAGTTCGAGTTCTCCGTTTTCAGTTTTTTCCAAGAAAATTACCCAATCGCCAGAAATAATTAACTAGCTTTACAGAAAAACTTTATATGTTCAGTTTTTCTACCAAATACATTAATTCGCTATTTTTCTGCATTATATGCTGTGCCAACCCTATGACATGTTATCGCTAAAATGGATAAGCAAATGATGATTATAATTTATTATTAATAAATAAGCTTACCTATTTTTAATTTATAAAGCAACTATAAGCATTTATTCATAATTAAACGCTAAAGAAGCACGTTCATTGAACTAGTTCTGATCCACTTTATTTTTATACTAGTTTGAATGCCTTTTGTGTGCTGATAACGCTTCGAGACTTCGAGAATGATCCTCATAAGGATAATAGTGTTAAATAAATGAAATATAAAATCTTCAACTCTGAGAATATGATTGAGTAATAAGGAACCTGAAATGGAATGTTGAGGTCAAAAGGTATAAAGTTATTAGTTTGAAATAGATATGAAAAGTGATTTAATTGTTTCATTAATATATGGATACAACCGCCCGTAGCTCAGTGGTTAGATTTAGTCTTACCAATTTGGGATCTATTGGCGGTGCCGGTTCGAATCTGGCCTTGGGCGTTGACTTTTTTCATTTTGAGTGGCGGTCCCACAAAATGAAAAACTTGACCCCCAATCATGGTTAGGCAGTTAGGTAGGACACCAGGGAGTCTTGGCTGAAAAACAAAATGAATACCACGACAAAAATGGTAAGGGGTGAAGATGGAAAAAGTTGAGATGCATAAATGGCACTTCTTTAACACAAACTCAATTCGTATACTAATTTTTCATCTCATTTCGGTTGAGTTTCTGAGTAATGCATAACATTAAAAATTTGATAACAAAACATTTAAATTTGACTAAATTTACCATCACTTTTGTAGTATTTTTCCATTGAGAAAGCAATCTTATAACCAAATTTAAAATCATTTGAACCATAGCGGGATGCTAAAGCCACCTATAGTGACGCTACCTATAAGTGAGCTGAAGAACTAACAGCTCTACCGCTTCCCCCCAGAGAGCAAGTACTACCATGTCTGTTTAAATATTGTGTTACGATTTATTGATTGAATTGTAAATAGTTTAATGTTCTAATGTGTAAACAATGTAAATATTATAATTTTAAATATATTATTTTTATTAACAAAAGAATATACTCATTCATAGTAAAGTAATTTCTTACTGGTCTCTCACGGGCCTTTGCATTCTTAACAGCTTGATTATCCCAGAGCTGCCAGTATATCAGTACCTCTCGGGAAATACTAAATATGAAAGACGTAATATGACATACATTCATAACGAACTACAACTAGAAACTGTACAACAACACATCACACGGAGACACATCAAATTCGTTGACAGTCTCCCTGTTTCAATCCAGTTTTCCCATCACCCCATCCCCCCTTCCTGGGAGGTGGTAGGACAGGAAAAGTTCCGAAAACCCTGTAAACATTACCATATAACTCTTTTCTTCTGATGCACTCCCTCCCCCTCCCCCTCACACTTCTTTTTAGATTTCTGACTGTTTTCTTATTATATTTATCATTATCTTTTGTCTTTAATAATAACTGTTTTATTTCTCTCTTCTATGCGTATCAACATGAGGAGGCCCCTCACCTCCGGATATTTTCTAGTCAATTACCAATAACGAGATAAGTATTGCACCGTAACCTTAAAGTACCACAGGTAGAAAAAGGTAATACTCAACCTGATTTATGTTTTTCCATACGTAAAGCAAACATTAAATTATTATTTTTATTTTGTTTTAGAGGCATTGGAAAAAAAAGTATCAGTACCTCTCGGGAAATACTAAATAGACACATTTAGATTCAGTATATTCTTCCACCAATTTTTGTCGTATCTGATGTGTTTTATTTCACACTAGTTTATGTTGGTCCTCCACCTCTCCTACACCTTTAATTCCTATCGTAATGACCTGCTGCTCGTACCCGTCAAGACTTGCATACTCTTTCGCGACTATTGACTCGTACCCTGTAGAGAAAATTTTCATCCTTCGATAATTTACGTCTTGTAACCACAAGACTCACCCTTTCCATTCACCTAACTAGCTACCTTACCTGTATGAACACACATGTTCGAGGCCTTCCATTTAATATCTAACACAACCATATCGATACGCCCATATGTTGCAGCTATGGAAGGGAAAGGGAAAACATATATGCGCTACCTCAATTTAGAATGCTGGTTGGGTTAGTCCAGTATTTGAAAAATAAAAGATAAAGTGACAGAAAAACGTATTAAATAATTTACACACGGATGCAGGGGTTGGCCGAAGAAAACATTTTTTGTTTAGAAAGGATTAATGAATTTCGATTTAAAATTGAAATTGCTGCTGATGATGGTCATGATGAAGAAGTAAAAGATGTTGAAAGGTGTTAACATATTTCTTTAATTCTCTCTCTTCTTCCGCAGCCCCCTCTTCTATTGCCCGGAAGACCTTCCTTACTTTCTACTCACGCATGATGATTTTCATTAAAGAAATGAAGAATAGATTTGCCCCGAGAAAAAATGGCTCTCTCACTTTTGCTTTATTGTCCGCACCTAGTTGTAGAGTGTCTATTTGACTGTATTGGCCCCATGGGGCACTAGTGCTACTTAGCATGTGCATATTATTTGCGGGGGGGGCCACCTTCTGTTCATATCTTCCGTCTAAATGGAACAATATTGTTCAAGTTTAAAATTACTACTAAAAATAAGAAATGAAAAGCTTATTTTTGAGAGAAGAGTTTCCAGAAACCAATTCCAAGAACATTCATCACTATGGTTGACTTTTAAATTTTTCAACGATTAGTTCAGAAAATAGAAACAGAACAATTAGTCTCAATTTGGTCCTACGTTTTAATGTATCTCTGAAGCTTTAACATATTTGTAGTTTACTAGTGACAAGTTTGCCGTCAGTTATTGCTAGGGTTAGGACTAGAAGTAAAAAAAAATATAATTAAAATTGTTAATCTTTTTGTTTGTATCTTCTATCTTCATTGTTGTTTTATTTTACAACGGGTAATTCAAAATCATTTTAAAAGGGAAATCTGATTTATTTTGATTACTTGAAGGAAGTGATATTTAGAAATCATATCTCTTTGCTATAGCCAACTCCATTAAAATACCACCCTATCGCCCTTTGTTAAAATATTGATACCAATAAAACTTATTATTTTTTCCCTAAAAAATATCTGCCTAAATAAAATACTAAAATATTTTCTGTATTTATACACACTGATTTAAAACAAGTTGGCAATTGGAACATAAACTAGAAAACCTCTTACACTAGAGGTCTAAGCAAATGGCTGCTATCAGTTGGATTCGTTTTGATTGTTGAAGTAGATACAGGCTGGGTCATCCCTATAAAATAATTGATTTATACTAGTATCCACAATAATATCTTCAATGCCTTGTGGATAAAAGAGAACTGAAGCATTGAAGATTAATGGCTTGAGGTGGTTGTACTTCTAAAAATAAATGTATAAACAACGATATCTGTTAACGCCATATTTAATATTATATTGTAAATGTTTCCTAATAGACGTAGATTTTTTATTTCATTACATTTGTATTTTTTTTAAAATTTCGTTATTAGTTCTTTTTTTATTTAAAAAGATCCCTCTTATGTGTATTTATTACCTAGTGTTTTTAATATTTAAATGCAGAAACAACAGCCAGCAAAGATTATTTTAGCTTGCAACAAAAACCTTTGTGTATTTAGTCAGATGGTAGTTGGTACCCTATAGACGTGGGCAAACCAACGTTTGAACAATTGGACTTGAAAACATCGGATAATATTCTCAGCAGTTGCAGCATTATATTTTATATTTATTAATTTTGTTTATTCTTTCGTTTCATTTTATTTGATCTTAAAAGACACTTTTATTTTAATTTTGTTCTTTATCGTATTTCTGAAGGTTTTTTTTTTTTTTATATTAATTTATGTTTTCAATTGTTAGCTAAGCAAGGTAATTTTTTATAATTCGAGGCAGCTTATTTTGGGTTTGATCTTTTTAACGCTTTGACTCTCATCACTTACCTTTCCATTTGGTTCTATAAAGAGAGAAAATTTGTCGATTAGTGTGAAGAAATGCTATTTAGTTCAAAGCATTACAAAATGTATAAAACTGCAAAGTAAAAAGCTTTGTTAGCTTAGTTGGAACAATGCTTACATGTAGTGATAAAATCAGGTCCATTATTATTCTTTTTATCATTTAGGAACAGTTCTTGAGTAGAAAATTAATGTAATGTTAGGTTTGTAATCTATTAATTTATTGATAATGTGGGATTGACTGTTTGGGAACCATATTTATGATATGATTCGTTAAGCTGAATTAAAACTTTTAATGGAAATCAATTTGCTCTATAGCTTATTTTTAAATGCTTATGAGTGGCGTTTTCAATCAGTCAAAATTGATTGCGATAGACGGGGAGGTTCCTTCTTCTTCTGCATCAGAGGTTTGACCGTCTTGGAAATTTGAGCTGTGCGAACTAACAGCAACCTGACTGCTACCGCCTGGACCACTTGAACTTGTCTGGGTGAAGGCGAAGCCTCCTGGTTTCATTACCATTTGGCTGCTTGAACCACCTGGGCTTGCGGAGCTCGCTTGTGCAAAGGCTGCGCTTCCAGCGGATCCTGGGCCACTGAAACTACTGATTTGTCCGAAACCTCCTGGATGCTGTATCTGAAAAGTTTGCCCATTTCCGCCACCGAAACCTCCTGCACTCATCTGTCCAAGTGGTGGGAACATTGGGAAAGCGCCGAAACTTGGAAAACCACCGAGTCCTCCGGAGCCGAATGCACTACCGAAGTTTTGCTGCCTTGGACTGTCGAACCCGAAGCTCATTGGTGGAAAGAATGGGCTTCTTAGGGCTGATTGTGCTTCGTGTTGCTGACCAGGATTAGATGAACTACTATAAACGTATGAATGCTCTTCATGTTCTTCGTATTCATCATTATCATCATCATCTGAAAAATGTAAATTGTTTGTGAATATAATTAAAACATGCGATAATGGTCCAGTTATTTAAATTGCATACATATAAATGAAATTAGAATACTTGATGCAAGTAATCGTAAACGGAATGGGTTTTCTTGAATTCAATTTTTAAAAATAACTCCTAACACTGTCCTTACCATTTATGCTAGTGACATATGTCAACTATCAGTGAATAACCCTTCCATTGTATCCCAAATCCTCCAATCCCACATTACCACTCTTGAAGAATGGTATCAAAGCTGGAGGATTAAATAAATTCCGTTAAATCACATTTACCCTTTATCCTCATAACTTCCTGCCCCACATATTCCTGTCGAACATATCCGTTAACTAGGACTACATCCTTGGATGTAGTCTTCTATGTATAGGAATACATACAAATGACTGACTTTGAATCCTCATACGAAACTGAAAAGAGAGGAAACTCCTCGTCGATTCCAACTATTACAGTACTTACAAGAAAATGGTCAAAACTTCCAACTATTTACAAGAAACTCATTTGTATGACAGTAATGGCCTATCTGGAGTCCACTGAACCAAAAAAATCCTCTCTTATCCAATTCTTACAATTCTAATTCCTTCGTAAAATCCTTAATGCGCGTTCATCGTCACAAATCAAGTCATCCATCACCACCCTCAATGTTCCTTTTGTAGCCGATTTGGTCAGAACTCGATATCAATCATCTAAACCCTCATACACACCTCATACAAACTGTTTTAGGTTTCAAATGTTTAATTTCAACAATTTGGTCTTTTCTGAAATTCAACTTGGCCTCAAATATCATGTGAAGAAAAATAGGAGATTCATGAAAATAAATTAATTTTGTTGTTTCACGGGAGAGGAGTAGTGGCGCAGATATAGCATGGACGGTTATTCAAATATATTCTGTGAATTTATCTGAATCTAATGACATGTTTTTTGTAAATTAAAGATTGTTGAAGTAACATGGAGAACGAAAATTTCCAAATATTAGAGACATATCACAGAGGTTTTGGGGGTCGTTAGATCGAATCTGATGCTTTCTTTTATGATGGATTCCAGATTAGGTTGATTTAACAAACATCTTTTGAATCATCCAATGAAAAATGAGATATCATTTAGTTGGCAAGCCATGTGGGATGAAAGCCCGCCAAGATAATTAAAGACTATAAAAAAAACCACTAAACCATGGACCACATCAAACCGTTCCAATCGCAGGGAGGAGGTAGCTATCGCCAGATTGAGAATAGGTCATACGAGTTTAACTCATGCATACCTGATCAATAAGCAGCCACATAGTAGGACCGAGTGTATCGGATGCTCTGAATGATGACCAGAAGAACGTGGAAATGGTCTTAGTTTTCTTAAAAAGGAATGGCCTTTTGAATAAGATTTAAACCAGAAAATCTGTTATACGTAATAAAAAATATCAAAAGAAGTAATTATTTAAATTTGTATTCGAAATTATTTAAAGAGAAAAATAAAGTTAAATAGAATTATAAATATAAATGAAACAGAATTATAAAGCACGAAACATGGGCGTTGATGACCTCAGGGTTTTACGCCCTAAAGCCACAGACAACAACAACAAACATCTTAAGCTCAATGACGGAAAAAAAAATTTGTTGAATGCTGTTTTTGGATGAAAGTATGTCAATATAATATATTATATTAATTAATATATTATATCATATATTATATTTATACAGTTTATCATGAGTAAATTGAATTCCAAGCGGTCTTTCATTTGCAAGGCCCATTAGCCTACTGGAATCAACTTAGGATTATGAATGTAGTCTCGTGATATTTCTCCTATCTACATATCAAGTTTTCATTTTGACACCTTCAGCTGACAATGGGCTGTATGCTTTGAAAGCTGTAAAAATATCACCGTAAAAAAAACTTTTATTATTATGATTACTCTAACCGGAATACCTTTTTTTAATAATAAAAAAAATGTCATCATCATAAATAACAAAGGAAACTACTTTTTTACATAAAAATGTAGAACTATCTGTTCAGGGTCATTGAATGGAAATTGATAGAATAAATATATTTGTTATACATCTGTGATGTAATAAATATTTACATTTTTGATAATTGATTACTCATTACGTACTGAGAGGTGCGCCTGCCGCTGCTGTGATCAGGAGAACTGCCAGGAAGAAGAGCGGGAGAGACTTCATTATGTTCAACTGACATTGAAAACTGAGTTGAGCATTTATATGGGGAAGATGAACGCTAATATCCTTCAGTAAAATTCTTAAACACGAAAGGTGCTTCTTATTCCATTGCATGCCCCTCAGGTTCGAAAATAAATTCTAAGAAGCTAAAGTGTTGTTTTGGTTCATTGGAATCGGAACGGGCTTGGTTCATTAGGTCTTTGAGAAAAACAAATAACAAGTTTTATTTTTCATTCTGCCCCTGTTAACAAACACCACGAATTATTTTAACGGATGCATGTTTTTTTCTTGACTGTTATAGAAATATATTTTTGTCTTTATGGATCTTGAGGATCAGTCAATAATACAACTGTATTGAAGCGACATTTCGCAACTATATTGTTTGCATGCTCTTCAATTAAAAAAAAAAACAATTTGCTTAGAACAAAAAAATGTTAAAACTTATAATTAAAAAACAAATGATACAATTTAACGTAAATAACTATTACAATTAAAACATCTCTTGTTTTAATTGTAATAGTTCTAATTGTTTTATTTTTTTTTTTTTTTTAGAAAAACAAAATAAAACAATTATTTATAACGAAGAATTTCTGAAACTATTAAAAAAGTACATGTACATAGTATAATTCGGGATTAATAACTATTACAATTAAAACATCCTTTAATAAAAATAGTTACGAGACTATACCCCCCATAATCTACTGTTAAAAAAAATGTATATATAATGTAACGGTTACATCAACCATGTAAGGCCCACCAGGGGCCAGATATTATTTTAGAAAATATCTAAATTAAGTGCTTTGTGTAGTTCTACATTTCAACTGAACTTTCTAATTGAACGGTGGTAAGTTTAGAAATATTGAAAGTATTTTTAAACTCCGCAATATTCAGAGCTAAGCTCGACCGGAAGATATAAATAATTTTGAAAAAAAAATCGTAGTTTTTTCACTCGTTCTAATGATTGTAGATATAAGGTGAATTGACGGAATTTATATATGAAAAGTGATAGGGTGGATTGACGAAATTTATATATGAAAATGTTAGTAGGAATGTGGATTGAAGGGGGAGGGGGATGTAGCAATACAAAAATATGTGTATCCTTGATTAGAGGATCTTTGTTGAATGTAGCAGTTTTCCACCAGGTTTCCGATTTTCACCTATATCAATTAATATTTATTTCTTGACAACCGTCCACTTACGGTGATTAGAATAATAATATCACCAAGATCTGCCCTGCCTAGACTTTGCAATAGCACCAAACTAGCGTACTATTGATACGCAGTATCGATATCGGATATTATCGGAAGAAAAGTATCGATATTTTAAATACCGATGACTTCCCATTGTGAGCGCAAAATAATACCCTGAAAAGAGGTCAAAATATTGCATAGGAGTTCCAGATATTAGCGGGAGAAAGTCAAGAGACATGTCACAAGAGGAGATCACAACACAAAAAAGGCAATCCTTCTCGGCCGGCTCCACCCAACGAAGGCCTCTCTTTTTTTTTTTTTCAAACCTCTTTATTTTTTATATGCTTACAGAATACATCATAATACAATGCAATACATTATACATATACAATTTACAGACGAAGGCCTCAAGGGAGCGTCGGTCCTATATCATATTTGAAATATTTGCTTTAAACCGGGAAGAAGGGACTATAAGATATTTAACAAGCGCCTAAAATTGGAAAACAGCCTGAAACCCTCCACTCCAGCCCTTCGTGGTAGCCTTATTTATATCATTCTTCAAACAGACACTTAGTTGGTTGGTAGATAAACGACATGTCACAAGAAGAAACGACATGTCGACATGTACACGACAGGCAATCTCACAAGTGATCACAACACACAAAAAAGACAATCCTTCCCGACCAGACCCGCCCCCCTAAGATCCCCAGGGAGCGACGGGACTATATCACTTTTTAAATATTTACTTAAAATGGAAGAACAGACTTTAAGATAGTATAAATCGAGCAATATTTAAAAAGCACCTGAAATTGGAAATTGGCGTGTATTGAATGAAAAGAATTGATACTGGTGTTTCCATCGATGTCACCAATAAATCGAATGTAAATTTTCGATACCACAAATTATAGGAAGGTGTCGAAATGTTCCTTGCATCACCTTACATATTTGTTCCTTCCTTCTTCTACCGGAATAAATCGTGCTAATAGGTCATTTCCACTTATATGTCGGGGATTCGGAAGGTTCTATAAAGTTAGTGAATAAATCTGTAATATTTCATTTGATCAAATAAGATTTTTAGGTTTTTAAAGGAGGAAATAGGATGTGGACAATCATTGCGCTGTATAGATTTAGAAACCAAATAGATTTAAAATTTACTCTTATACTTACTCTTATGTCGATCAACCACAGCTGAGTTAGGTGTCTGTAAGGGCATGGGAAATGGCTGCGGTCTTCCCTCATCTTGTTGAACTGTGAGTTACAATAGGCAAGCATTATATTTATTGCATTAACCGTGAAAAAATTCCTAAACACGAAGAGCGGTTGTTATTCGTATGCATGCATAAATGAAAAAAGTATGGTAGCAAAATACTTTTTCCTTAACGGCCTATTTATAGATTTGTTTCAATCACTAACATTATTCAATAAGTCAGTAAAAGTAAAATCATTTATTTAAAGATAAATACCATTCAGTTCCGATGGAATTCCAATTTATGTTTAAAACCGCGTCTTCAGTTGAGCATTTGTACCGAATAATCGTAAGTTCTGCCAGTTTTGTTCATAAGTACGGGATCTAGTTTTTTTTAAGGGAGAGAGATCTGATAATTTCAAAATTAAACTTGGTATGTCAGCTTCGTCAAATAAATTCATTTAGATATTGAACATCTACTTTGTAACCTCTCACAGTTCCTCATCAACCTTAACTTTGGAATATGACTGCTCAGCCGGACCTCTCATCTCTCACTAGAAAACAAACTACTAATTTATAAG
>NW_027115572.1:142676-144675 GCF_000696795.3 Halyomorpha halys
TCAATATTACCTATTGCCCACAACTGTGTGGCAGATTGTAATATCTATCAATAAATAAATCTATCAATTTAAAAAAAAAAAAAAAAAAAAAACAAAAAAAAAACTTTGGAATATGAAAATGGAAAGACATATTTTCAACGCAGCATAATCGAAGATAAGCTAATTTTATATCGATGATTTTTCCCAAGCAACTCGTCCGGTTTAGACGATTTGCGAACAAACGGTGCAAAAAATTTAACAGACGTAAATAACAAAATAGTTTGAGAATTTAATTTCTCGTAACAATCCGTCATCATTAGAATTTATCATCATGACATTCATTTGATTATCCTTTGCAGCAGAGGATACTAAAGTTATGATGACAGGAAATTAAATTCTCAAACTATTTTTTTTTTCTTTTGTTTTGGTTTTTCGATTTTTCTCACCCTTTGTCTTAAAATTGTCAAAATCCGTAAAAAATTGTTCACACCTTCAGGAATGGTCAGACTGAAAAAATCAACGGTTTATAGTAATTTTAGAATCATATTCTCAATGTGAACCTTTCATTGAAAATACCCTTGTCAAATGAGAACTGACAGAATTTATCGAATGGTGTTATGAATTAATTTATGTGATAATATAGAAATTCGAAGAAATAGTTTAAATATTAATATCACAAAGGAACAATAATAAAAAGATAACTCAGGGAATAAACACACTGGGACAGTTTCCCTTAGAACCCCTTTGAGCCATTTTTATGTCTTTATGGCTCCACATGTCGGTGTTAAGTGCTCGTCAATTTAGGTATTATTCGCACCACGCACCCTACAATGTAGAACATAGGAAACTGCCATACCTTTGGCTTTATCTTATTCCAAATTTCATTTTCTTTTACTTTTATTTCGTGGTGATCTCACGGAATGAAAACTCGACCTTCCTACAATAGTTAGAACAGGTTGGGTATCTATCTATAGGGTAACTTGAACATATCTCAAATTCATAATTTTGGTAGAGAAAATGTCTTAATTTGAATAGAACTATTTTTTTATTTAAATAGAATATAATTTGAACAGAGGGTGGGGACACGGTGGAACTGTGGTAAGGCACAATGGTATTAACTTCAAGGAACTGGGTTCGAATCTGGCTGGGCAGACAATTACTTTCTATTACACTATAGCCGTGACTCAGCCCTGTGGGCCATGGAGCCTTCTTTATAAAGAGAAGGAAGCGCAGTCCGTGGCACACTGGTAAAGCACTATGCTACTAACTCCAAGGATCCGGATTTGAATTCAGCTGTGGTAAATAATTATTTTCTGTTGCACTATGACACACATGAGCCAACCGTTTGTGTTGAAGCAACATTAAAATAAAAGTTGTAATCTTTATTAGTTTTTTTGTTTTTTTTATGCATATTTAATGATTAATATGTTAACATATTAATTTTTAATTATAAAAGATAATTTGGTTTATATAAAAATATGTTTGTTTATGTGTGTGCGATCTATTTTACGTGGACACAGTCCCTGATTATAAAAATCGCAAATACCATTGAGCCTGGATTGTTTATACTGCGACTCTCTTATCAGACAGTACATAACGCCTTCAAGTACCAATAAAAAAACTTCTGGAAACTAGTCCGAAGTCATAACACCAAATCGAAATCGGTGAAACTCCATCGAGGCCATGAGCTCCTCACTCCCGCAGATCAGGCAGACGTTCTCTCTGGCTACTATCTACAATGTGACAATGCACGCACCGTCTCTGTATACCACCACCAACCCCAGACCGAAACACACAAAACACCATTTTCTCAACATATAAAGACCTGACTGCAACACTGAGGAAAACAAAGGGAAACAAGTCCACAGGAAAGGACAACATATCGTATGTCCTACTCAAACACCTTCCCAGAAAAGCCCAAATGTTTCTCCTTAACATATATAACTCCTGCTCTCGCCTCAGATATTTCCCAACGGAGTGGAAACATGCTATCGTTATTCCACTCCTCAAGCCCAGAAAA
>NW_027115572.1:145161-150975 GCF_000696795.3 Halyomorpha halys
ACACAGGCATTTGATTCTGTATCCCACTCCACACTAATCCAACAACTCAGGCTCACCAATTCCCGGACCAACTGGTCGACATTATTGGGTTATACTTCAGTGTACATCAGTCAGTACATCTATTCAATATATATACTGCCCACATAGTCGGGACTAAATTTGACGATGCTCAAATATCTGCTTATGCTGATGACATATAGCCGAATATATGGGCGAGCATGAATGCAGACAAGGCCATGGATCAGGCCACCGCATCGGCCCAACTCATCGCTAACAAACTAAGAGACATAAACATTCATATCATGCTATGTATTGACAATCCGGGGTATTATTAAGGTGTTCGTCATCTGCCCCTATACCTGGTCAGGGTATCCTTCTGGGAAGCTTTTACCATCCTCGGATATGAAAACATCTGTATTAAGTTTGTCACATTACCAGAGGCCCCTGAGAAAATTAGATTCGCTAACCTTTAAGTGTCAAAACACAAAATGGGTTGGGACGAGGGACCAGAATCAAATTAACCAGGTGCAGGCCCTTCCTGGACATGTATAACTTTTTCTACACATCCTCGGCCCTGAGGAGGGGGACGCCTGCCTCGGGAGTCTTCTGACATCGATAACCAATCAGAGAAGAGATTTAAAAATAAGATAACGCCCCTAAAGAGAAGTGGGAGAAAAAACAGAGAGAAATTTGAGAAGAGCAGACAGACACACTCAACAGGAAGGCTTAGACGGGGGAGGACCAGGAGACTTAGAGGATGCACTTCGACCAGACGAAGTCGTGAGAAGGGCCACCAGACCTGGACATCCCTTATGAAACAGAAAACACCTACGGCACTACATCCCTCGGCATCAGCGGCTATAAGTATACATTAGGTAATAAGTAATCATGTAATAATCTATATTTTATGCCAACCTTTATTTGAATCATTTGAATCATTTTAATCATTATAACAAATTGAAAATAAATACTTAGTTTCTTTATGTAGTTTATATACTATTATATATCCCAATATATATTACTCTTTATTATACTATATAATTAATGGTAAGAACATTTTATAAATATAAAGGTATTTAATTGGTAAACTGGTAAACACACCAACAGTCTTTGGAAAGGAATCCAATTATAATAATAGTTTTTTAGGACTCAATTCATAATCAATTAATTAACTTATTTTGGATAATTGTCTTCAGCGATTATCCTGGCATCCCAAGTAAATCTGCTACTAGTACATAGCAATCAATCCACAAAAAACAGACGCCATCACCTTCTCATACAAGGAAACTCCCAACAGAGCACCTAAACTCAACGAACAGACAATACAAACCAAGAAACATCTCACTTACCTAGGCATTAAACTAGAAACACATCTATCTTTCACTGCACACATACAGAAAATACAAATCATCAAGTCAACATCATACCAACTTAAACACCTCATCTACTCACCAGGGCTGTCACTCAGACTCAAATTACTCATCTACAAAGTAATACTACGACCATCACTCCTACACGGCGCACCACTACTACACTATCTTTACCCAACAGCCCTGAAATCACTACAACAATTCCAAAACAGCACACTACAGAAGATATGTCTGAGGGACATCTCTGAAAAGACGTAACATGGCACACATTCATAACGAACTACAATTAGAAACTGTACAACAGCACATCACACGGAGACACATTAAATTCTTCGACAGTCTCCCTGCTTCCTTCAATCCAGTATTCCAGTCTATCTTCCAGTACTCCATCCCCCCTTCCTGCGAGGTGGCAGGGCAGGAAAGGTTTCAAAAACCCTATTAACATCACCTCATAACTTCTGATGCACCCCAACCCCCTCCCTCACACTTCTTTTCGACTTCTGACTGTTTTCTTATTATTTCACCATTATATATCGTCTTTATTAATTAATATTTTTTTATTTTTATCTTATATGCGATACAACACGGGGAGGCACCTCACCTCCGGACTTAAAGTAGCTCCTTTTTAGAATGGATAGCTCATGTATGATATTAAACATAACAGGTAACCTTAAAATACCAAAGGTAGTAAAAGGTAAGACACAACACGAATTACTTTTCTTTTTCACAGTAATGCACTTACTAATTCACTTTTTATTTATTTCTGTTTTAGGGGGCTAGAAAAAAAAAAAAATGGTAGAAAAAGGTAGTGTGCAATCTGAATTATGTAACCATACGGAATGCAACTTTTTTCTGTTTTAGAGGGATCGGAAAGGACAGTGCATCCTATGCATCCTATGCATGCACAGTACACTTACGCCTCAGTGGTCCCTGTTTTTTTATTTACTTCAATAAGCCATCTCAACATATCTCCGCTTTCTCACCTGGACGAGGTCAGATATACATATTATATGCTCATAGCACATATCTCAGTTTTTCTTATTTTTTTTTTTGTATTTTAAACGCATTGAAAATATTTCGCTTTTACTTTTAATTTTTATTAATAAGTGTTTAACATTGTTGATTCATTTATTTATTTTTGTCTGCTTCGGTTTCCTCAAGCTTATTTTTTTCTGTTGACATTTCTAGCCCCAAAATAATAATTCCTTTTTTTATTTTCCATGGCAGAAGGAAAGGCTTTCACTGAAGCTCTGAGTAGAGGTAATACTGTGGTTTATGGAGCCCTCCTGGACTTTGTTTCATAATGAAAGCTAATAGTATTAGTTCAAAATATAGTATAGAAACAGCGTGTTAATTACTTTAATACCAATTTGTTTTCATAATAGGGAGGACTATTAGTGATTTTACAAGAGTTAAAAAGCACTAAAGTACAAGTTACTATTGTGCAAGTCAGTGTAATTGTATTAAGTTAAATCGACAAGACTAATAGTTTTAGTTTGCACTTTATTTTGAAACAGGGCCCTGGTGTCCATTCAGCCTTATCAAGTGGGTTCCCTTAGTTGGGAAAAAATCTGGTGCTGGAGCATGATCTTAAAATAATCACCTCCTTATATAACCGTTGTTTTGAAAACTATGCTTCCTTACAAAGTACTGAACCCAAGACCCTTCATAGGTCGTAGCAGTCAGTGAAGAACACAAATAAGTAAAACCTTATTTATTAGTGCCGACATTTCGGCCAGAATTTCATGCCTTCATCAGGTCCAAGAACAATAAACACCATAATGATTAAAGGAATTACAGAATAATCAGTATTAATTTTAAAAAACAGGCAAAGTAGATATATAAATAGTGTTAAATTAACCCATCATTAATTTATTCTTTAGCTTTTATCTAAAATATATCAATTCATAGTTTTTTTTAAAAATTTAGTTTAGTAAGAATAAAATATTAAAATCGAATAGATAATGTTTGCACTGCAGAAAAAACATTTGAAGAATCAAAACGAATAGGTAGTTTTGAACACTATAATTTTGACATGCAAAGGGGTACTAATGGCGGATCTAGGTGGAAAATGTACGAAAGAACACCATGTAAATAGCCGATAGGTCTGGCTCCATCATATTCAGATATCAGAATCACCTTGGTTGAAAGGTAAGCGATTTTGTAAACAATGGTTGGGTTTACTTGCAGGAAAATCATATTTATACCTCCTTGAGCTAAGTTTAATAATCAGCTATCTTTACCCAACAGCCCTGAAATCACTACAACAATACCAAAACAGCACACTACAGAAGATATGTCGAGGGACATCTCTTGAAAGACGTAACATGGCAAACATTCATAACGAACTACAGTTAGAAACTGTACAACAACACATCACACGGAGACACAATTCTTCGACAGTCTCGATCACAGTATCACCCCATCCCCCCTTCCTGCGAGGTGGCAGGGCAGGAAAGGTTCCAAATACCCTATTAACATCACCTCATAGCTCCATCTTCGGATGCACCCCAACCCTCTCCCTCACACTTCTTTTCGATTTCTGACTGTTTCTCTTATCATTTCACCATCATCATATAAAAATAATAAAGACGATAGATAATATCGTCTTTATTATTTTTATTTTTATTTTTATTTTTATCTTATCTGCGATACAACACGAGGAGGCCCCCCACCTCCGGACTCAAAATAGCTCCTTGAATGGATAGCTCATATGTAAAATTAAATATAACAGGTAACCTTAAAATACCAAAGGTAGTAAAAGACATTACTAATTCACTTTTTATTTCTGTTTTTGAGGGTTCGAAAAAAAAAAAATTAATAATCAGCTATTGAAAATCTCTATGAAGTTTTTTCATCAAAATTGGGCCGTTAGTTACGTTCTTCTTCTTTTTTTTTTGTGAAATCGGCACTCAATTGTGAACAATAGTCTTTGAAATTGAACATAAACAATGGCATAAGAATTTTTAACCCGAGAGAAAGGTAGTCTTGAGCAATTTGCTGATGGTGGGAAAAAATCGTCTGTATTTTGCTTTTATTTCATCTATTTTGTTTATAATTTCGTCTACCTTCCGTTAACCCTTTGATGTTGTTACTCCTTCTTTTACCTCACCTCCTATAGTAAATTCAGTTTTGCTCTGGCCTCATCGCAACTGTAACATTGAGCATTTCTCTCACCAGTACAATCCTAAAGTGACATATTTTTTCTCATTTGAACATTTTACTCAGTTGAACACTTCCAGAGTATCTTATTTTAAATCATGAAATAAGCAAATCTTAGATCTAAGATCAAGCAATAAGATATTAGATCTTTTACAAATCCTGGATTCTTCAGCCTCTGAGGAAAGAGCTATAATTTGCAATTTCAGTTTCAAATTGCATTGAAAGTAATAGTAAAGATTTTTTTTTATCATAACACCCAATTATATAAAAAAAATAGTACAAATCGTCTACTATGAGATAAATTGTCATGGTACACCTCTTAGGGGACAAGAAAGTAGGACACACCTGCCGGGTTAATCTTTTCATGAAGTGTTTGTGAAATGGGAAATAAATTAACTTGAACTTGTGATTCCCCAAACAGAAACAATGATATAGGATTTTTTTTTATTCCCTCTTGAAATCCACTGGTAAATGATGATTGTAACACTGTTGAAAAAAAATTCAGTTTCAGAAAACAAGACAATTTATTTCATCAAAATATTCAATATATATTATGCTTGGTTGCGAGATTGGTTGCTAAGTAACCGAGCCCTGAATCATGGGCGTCTTACTCGAACAATGTCGCCATTTTGGCTAATACTTGTAGAAGTAGTGTAGGTTACTAAGTAACCAATCGTTTCCAGTTTGAGTATCTCTCGATTCACCTTCAATTTTCTTCGATTACTGATTGTTCTCGTTTTGCCTCATGTGTGGATCCCAACCAAATCTAATCAGATGTAATGTAGATTACTTGTTTAAAAATCGTTTTTAGTTCGAGTATCTCTCGATTAGACTTCATGTCTCTCTTGCTTCGATTTTATCTTGCCTCATGTGTGGAGGCGATAGCTGTTATTCCACGCTGGTCCATCCGATATTTTCGAAGTGCCTGAACTAGATTTTTTCGCCACTATGATTCTCGACTGAATAAATGGTTCATTTTTATTTTCTGTAACAAATATTTAGTACATCTTTCGAGCGACTGGTTTTCACATATTGATCATACTTGTCAAAAAATTTTGAATCATCTACCTGTGATAATCTTCCTGTTTTTTTTTTTTGTTTTTTTATTAGTATAAGTGTTTCGACCACTCGGGCCATTTACACTTGATTTACAAATTCGATTACAATTGGCATGTTCATACAGTAGAAATACAAATACAATTGAAATTACAAGATGAGAAATTTACATAGATACATGACATACAATGACAGTTGAAATTACAAAGTGGGAAATTTACAATCA
>NW_027115572.1:157445-158449 GCF_000696795.3 Halyomorpha halys
CATTTGTTGTGTCTGCTGAAGGAGAGGCATTTATTAAGAGTTTTAATAATTATAGGGAAATGGTCGCTGCCATGTGTATCATCTAAAGTGTACCATTGAGTCGTGGCTTGTAACAGGGGGCTAGTGATAGTAAGATCAATTGCTGATCAATTCCTGTTTTTACCAGCATGATATTTTCATTTTATTCGGATTATTACAGCACGACATTTACAGATTACTGTGATATGAAGTTTAAGGTGTGAGTAAGATTTAAATAATTATTCATTATATAAACTGAAAAAAAAATTAAACATCAAGAAATGTATTTTTGTTGTAATCGTTTTTTTGGCAAATTAACAATAAATCTCAAGAACTATGCAGTGATATCTATTGTGAAATTTAAATGTATAATTATATTAAAGGTACCAAATGTTGAAAAGATAAGATGCTTAGTGCATTTTATTAAATTTAATATGAGGAATGAGTTAGACGATTATAAAACTCAAAATATTAAAGCTCTATATATGAAGTTAATATTCTATATATGAAGACTATGACGGAAAAACATGTGATTTGTTTTCAAAATTGAGTAAAAGTATATGAAGAAAAATACGATACACCTATGAAGTCAAACTAGGAAAATAACGGTTTTTTTTTTTAATTATTTATTTACTGTAATTTACAACTGTACAAAATAATACAATAGGTAAATATGTTGTATGTTTCATATACACTTGAAAATCTTGGAAAGGAACCACCCATTGGTAGTACCTCAAACATTAATTTAAATTAGAAGGTCCCGTGGCCATCTTCTTTTCAGACGCCTCGGACGATTATCAGCGATTGTTAAGGATGAAAGATTAAGAATTAATGGGTTAGGATGGTTAAGGAGTTTGGAATGAAAGGACGCATATCTGTTTTGGGTCAAATCTGCAACGAATGGGATGTTAATGTCTTTGTGAATGAGTTTATTTGTGACGTAATACGGAGCATCAAGGATTTTACGTAGGATTTTGGATTGTAAC
>NW_027115572.1:160789-161604 GCF_000696795.3 Halyomorpha halys
ATTGTAACGATTGGATGCGGGAAGAATTTGATGGTTTGGTGGAGCTCAATTCCATATGTCCAAATTGGTCTGATTATTGTAGTGTATACTAATTTTTTGTTGTGAATGGGAAGTTTAGAGCGTTTTTCAAGTAAGTGTTGTAGCAATCGAAATCTACAAGCAGTTTCTGGTCGTTTCAGTCTTGTGTGTGGATTCCAAGTAAGTCTCTTGTCAAGATGGAGTCCTAAGTATTGAATCTGTTCAACCGGAAAATAACGGTTGAAAATGGTTTCGAAAAATACCAAAAGGAGTAATAATTACTATGTCCATTGGTAAATGGGAAAACAAACCCGTCCATAATATATTTTTTTATTAATTTATTTATTGTTATTTATAACTGTATAAAAATATATGCTACAAGTAAATTTATTGTTAGTGATGAAATAACATGATACAAACATGTGGAGAATCTACCCATTGATAGAACTCCAATAACATTTCTCTAAGATCTCGAAGCCACTTTCTTTTCAAACGCCTAGGAGGATTATTAGGTAATGAAGGAGAAGCCCGGTTAGAAACAAGTGGGTTTGAGTGGTTGGGAAGGTTATTATGGAAGGATTGGTATCTGGTTCTGTCCATATCGGCAACATATGGGACATTGAGGTCCTGATAGATGACTTAATTTGTAACAAAGCAAGGAGCACTAAGGATTTTACGAAAGATTTTGAATTGTAAGGATTGGATACTAGAAGAATTGAATGGTTCAGTGGAGCCCCAAAGCTCAACCTTTATTATGAAATGAAAAAATAACTTTATTCTGGGACATATGTCCCCTA
>NW_027115572.1:163359-165476 GCF_000696795.3 Halyomorpha halys
GAATGGATATTGGCCTAAAGTCGGAAACTGAAGAAGGAGAAGGAACTTTGTTCAATGGTCGGACAAGGACTTTCTTCCAGGCTTTGGGAAAAACGGTGTTTTGAAGGGAGAAGTTATAAGTGTGCAGGAAGAATGGCAGGAAGACAAATTTTGATTATCTTTACAGGAACATTGTCTGGGCTGTAATCGTTAGTTCTGGTCTTGAGGACTGCTGAGATTAAATCATCTGGATAAACATTTAGGAAATAAAAGTTATTGGGATCAAATGGGATTTCAGGGATGTGAAAAGATGAAAATTCGCATGAGGTTGTTGAAGGAGGAGGAGCAACAAAGAAAGCATTAAGCTCATCTGGATCAACTGGGTAGTATGGACAGGATTTAGGAATGATAACGGAGAGGTTCTTAAGGATTTTCCATTTAGATTTAGGATCAGATGCTTGGGATAGGATGTTGTGAAAGTACTGCTGCTTGGCGCGGCGTAAGGATGTTTGGGTAAGATTTCGGAGAGACTTAAAGGTGGAATAGTGCTCTGGACTTCGGGTGCGTCTGAAGCGTCTTCTGGCAGCATCTCGTTTTCTCATTAAATTTCTTATTTCTGAGTTGATACAAGGAGCCAGAGAGCGTTTGAAGGTACGGGTTTTAAGAGGATCGTGTTGGCTTAGGAATTTAAGGAGATTTGAGGATAAGCATTTGACCATGTCATCAATGGATAAAAGTGAATAGATGGGTTCTAAGGAAAGGGAAAGTTCGTCAAGGTAGAGACCAATGTTTTCTATGGTTAAGGAATCAAGGTTTCGCCAACTAATTGTCTTTGGCATAAGCAATGGAGTGGGAATGTTGTAGGAAATTCTGATTAGGTCATGGGAGGAAAGAAAAGACATAGGCATTTGGGAGGAGGATAAAAAAATTATGTGGCGTGCTAAACTGCCATCCCCACTCCTCCCAATACAAATAGCTCACTCTGACTTTGACATCCGTCAAAACAGGTATGAATTCTTTCTCATCGTTTGATTTTATTCTTTTCTTTTTTCATCTCTTAATTTGTACTTTCTTTAACATTTCTTCTCTTATTTTATCTCTTATCTATCTGTTACTATTACCGTTTTCAATTACTGTTTACAACCTTTAATTTTTCTTATTAAATTTTACTTTTTATTGTATTCCCCTGTTATTTTCCACTTATTTTTTTGTAACTATGTCAAGTGTTTTTATCTTTTTTAACCCTGATGAAGCCCTGTAACGTGGGGCGAAACGTTGGCTCAATAAAAATAGTATATCCATTTACTATTTGAGTTTTGTTTTTTTTACCGTACCCGGAACTTATACCATTCATCTATACACACGGTCAATCAACAATCTTCCAGTATATAAAGAATAGGGCGAAGGATACTACCTTGAGGTACACCAGCAGACTGAGGAAAGAGAGATGAATAAGCGCTGTTGTGATTTACTTGAAATAATCTGTCGGAGAGATAAGAACGGATAATGAGGAAATTTCTCTAATATAGAAGTGAATTTTTTAAGAGTCCTAGAACTTTTAAAAATCTCATGTTTCTCGCATTATAGATTTTAGGACACCTGTTTTTTTACCGTGGCCTACATATATTATTTTTAGAAGTGTACATAAATGGATTTAGATCCTTGATCGTTGGAGCCATGATGATTATTATTATCACTTTTCACATGTTTGCTTTGAAGTTGCGCACTCGGACGAGTTATGAGACTATCGAAATTCGGAAAGCCAGGAGACCCAACGAGACTGCTTGCTCCTTCCAAGGCGACCCTATCAGCTAAATGGATGAATGAAGACCAAAATTGTGGATCGTCTGACTGTATGATTGAGTTACTTCGGTGCCCACTAAAATGTAAACTTCCAGGAGTTCCAGAATGATTTAAATGGCTTTCATATCCGTGTTGATAATCACTATCGTCTTCTTCAGTATAGGAATAGTCTTCCTCTGAACTGGTTTCTGAAATGAAAAGTGAAAATAAAGAAAACAATATTAATATGATGCAGTGTTATAACATTAAATAAAATGTTATTTTAGTTATTGGTATTTATATTTTAGTATTGAAATAGTTGCTATTTAGGGAAAATAAATAAATGTTTTAACCAT
>NW_027115572.1:167962-168507 GCF_000696795.3 Halyomorpha halys
AGGGGAAGAGGTCATGGGTTTACGTCGAAGGGTAAATGTGATTAACTAACTTTTTAGCTAGAAAATCAGATATTGTTTTTTTAATTATTTTTTTCAACTGTTTAACAGAATTTTGTTATATTTTACTATTACATTTTTTAAATTTAAATTTATTAGAAAATATTTTCGGTGTCCACTGAAGTCTATCCAAGAAAGTCTAAGGGATTTTATCACTTCAGATATACTTTAATGGGCGTCCGTAGCTCAGTTGGTTAGGCTTAGGTCTATCGTTCTGAGATCTGCGGGCGGTGCCTTTTGAATCCGGCCTGAGAGCGTTGACTTTTTTCATTAAGTGGTGGTCCCAAAAACGAGAAACTTGATTGACCCCCAACCATGGTTAAAATAGGTTAGCCACCTGTAGGTAACTTGGCAAACTTAACCTTTGCTGTGGATTGCCTTTAAAAAAAAACACTTTAATTTAGCCTTAGAGTTCTCGGATACTGATGTCTACCAGATGTTCGTATATTACTTTTTATCTATCTCAAATTTGAAAACAAAATTATGTT
>NW_027115572.1:168687-179331 GCF_000696795.3 Halyomorpha halys
AATATTTACAAGCCGGGCGCGTGCCAATTCGAAACCATCCAAATACACGCGTTTATTGGATCCTCCTGATCTAGGATATGGTTTGAAACGAAACTACTCCGTTTTTTTCTTGTTTATATTTTTATTGGTTCGTTAATCTGTATGTTGTCTATTTTTTTCTCTAGATCACGCTATTTTGGTAAAAGTTTATATTTATCTTCCAGAATTGTGAAAAGCCACTTAACATTTCAGAGATTTGATTCAATCATGCATCTAGGAACTACCTTAGACGATTCAACATTATTTTTTTCATGCTGCTCATCGAACTTTTATCATTTTGAAATTTCTCCACATTCACACACTTCCAGTTAACCATCATATTTTATGTTATTTTTTTTTAGGGATATGGTTAATTATTTGATACATTTCCAGCTACCATCTACAATCAAATATTTAAGAACCGTATACGTCTGCAACATCGATTATCCTGGGAGGAGTGTCCTCCTTTTTAACGTCTCCTAAGATGTGCCCCATGAGCATTTATTTCATTGTGGAGGATTTGTACTATTTTTTTTTGTTTATACTTGGGTGTGTTGGTGACAAAAATCTTTACGATTACTTTCAATGCAATTCGAAATCAAAATTGTAAATTATATCTCTTTCATCAGGGGCTGAAAAATCATAATTCCGTAAAAGATCTAAGATCTTCTTGCCTCGCCTCAGGATTTAAAATAAGATACGCAGGAAGTGTCCAAGTGAGTAAAATGCTCAAATGAGATTAAAAAGATGTCACGCTAGGAGTGTTCAGACTTACAGCACTTACTAGACAAACGGGCTAAACTTCCAACTCATTACAAAAGACTGATCTACATGACAATCAGGCCTATCAGGACATAAGGAGTTGAGCTTTGGGGCTCCACTGAATTTCGAATTCCTCTTGTATCCAATCCTTACAATCTAAAATCCTTGGTAAAATCCTCAAAGCTCCTTATTTTGTCACAAATAAAATCTGCCATAAAGGGCTTAATGTTCTATATGTAACCGACCTAGCCCGAACCAGATATCATTCCATTATAAACATCCTAACCACCCAAACTAGTTGTTCTAACCTTACTCCCCCTTCTATTTTTGACATTATTTCAATGTGCATGAAAAGAAGATGGCCTCGAGATATTCAAATGTTGAAATATTATTAGAGTGCTACTAATGGGTTGTTATATATATATATGCCTGTAACACTCCATTATGAGCTTAGACCAAATTTACTGGATGTATTTATATGTAAATGCAGTTGTCAATACTATTAAATAAATATTAAAAAATTATAAATTACTTGTAAATCAAATATTGAACAAAAATTCATACTACAATAATAAATAAAAAACTCATAGAGTACTATTTCACCGGGAAAAGTAAATTGAATACTTTTCTATTTGTTCATAATGAGACGCTCCAATTTATATGTTTGACTTACATACCAGAAAGCGAAGCCTGGAGTAGTCCAAACAGAATGTAAAGAACGGGAAGGCACCGCATCTTGATTAACTGTCGAGTTAATTCAGCAACCAGTCTTATATGTCAAGACAAACAAAAACAAAATTCACAAACACGTTCACCTATATATCATTCAGGTATAACCTTAATGTTTGCTCACTTCTCTAGGCACTACTTGGGTCCTATTTCATAATTAAGCATTTGTTAATACAATTAGTCTTCTAGATTTTTTTTTGTGATTCTCTGCCTAGTCATTTTTGACGTACGGGGTGGGGGAGGGGGTTACCACCCTACTCTAACACCATGGTAAGGCAGGATTCGAACCGGTGCCGCTGCACTGTTTATGGATGATTTTATATAAGATTAAGACCTACACCTCAACTTCTTAAGTAACAGACGGCTCAAGTCTTCTGTCTGTACGTAGTACAAGTTCATTGACTTGTACAATGTAAACTTCTTCATTTTTACTTTTCAACTCCTATAATGACTCGTTCGTACCCATTATGAAACAAAGAGTATTATTGCTTGTACATTGTAGTTTCTATACTTGTATTTATGGACTAGCACTACTATCTTTCATTATGGAGCTGGACCCATGTAGTAACCTAAATAACAAACTATATTCGGTGTCTACAGGGTGTTTTAGGATTAAGTGTTCTGACTGAAAATATGAATCAGGCTTCTGAAAAAATTCTTTATGAATGTATGCCCGTTAAGACTTTGTTTAGGAGATATTCCCATCTAAAGATTTCTATTCGTCGACTCTCAAACAACTATCCTTGCTGTTAATAGCACGCATGACAGTCTAAGTGCTGCTTTGAAATGCAAATACCTCCTCTACGACCTGACACCCCGAGGCACTAATGTGTTCTTACAGTGTATTCTGAGCCAGACTTGCCTGGTTGCAGTTTATATATGTTTTAAACAACTCCGCAACTAAACCCAATTCGAAGTTGGAGGTGCTAAATCCCTTCACTTTCATCAGAACCTCAGCTCCCTCCGAATTACTCCAGGCGATCTCAATAACAATTTCAGATTCCATGCTCCTAATCCATTTTTGTATGAAGTGCGCCTTCAACTCAATGCCAGGCACTCCTACACTTTTGAATTGCTGATTGGATTGTAGTGGACTGTATAAAATAGTGATAAATGAAACATAATTAACAGAACGAAAATCTATAGGGGTAGCCGAAACAATACATTTATGATTAGGTGTGTTAATTAATTTTGAATAATTGGTCTATGGATTTAATGATGTTGATGATGATGGTATGATTAATATTGATAGGTCTGGACTTACTCCATGACTCGGTTATCCTTTCTTCATTCCTAGTGGCTTTTGTTTTCTCGGTCACATGGGGCGCTGGTATTACAATTATGTGCGGTGTCACCGGTTTACGCCCTTAGAAATTATATGTATTCGCCTATCGAACCGTGCCTTTGGCAGATCTTTCCTTATCTGTCTCTTTTCCCTATGGAATTCTATTCCCTCTTTCATTCGCTGCTTTAATACTCTTCCAATTTTTAATTATCGTATCTTCAACAACCTACTGTCCATCTGATTTCCGATAAATAATAATCTAAAGCTTAAGACAAAATATTAAATTGATAGAAACGTAGATACAATGTATCATTAATATTATTCGATGTTTTCATATCTATATAAATTTTGTAGATCAGTTATATATGCTCATATAATAATTTTTTTTTTATGATCAGAATATACCTTAAGACTTAGAATTTGTTCAAGGATTTATTATTATTTTTTTTTCTACCTTTTGTGTTTTCGATTTTATTTTATATTTGTAAATATGTTTAGAAACTATAATTGTTCTTTTTTATTAATTATTTTTAGTTCATCTGTGTTTGATTCTTTTTCATTTTTATTATTAGAATTTAGTCTGGCTATGATTCATGAGATGATATATGCCCTTGTTTTTTCAGTTTTCTTTCTACTTTTCATTAATATATTACGTTAATATTGTTATTCATTCATTTATTTTTTCTTCTCCAATTTATTATTTTAGTTATATTTATGTTATATAAGTTCATTTTTATTTTGTAAAATTTCTTATTATTCTCTAATGCACTAATGCTATTGACACGATACATGTAATATTATTCTAAAAAGGACTAGGCCAAGAATAAATAAATAATATAATGATTAATATTATCATAATTGGATTATCCTGTGAACTTGCCTGCCGATCTCTTTCTCGAACTGATATCTGGTCTTTTAGGGCTTGTTAGGTCTTTTCGAACGCGAACTATCCATTACCTCATAAAAGGTGCGTTAAGAGGGGTCAATAATTTTTCTCACGAACCACAAAGAATAAAAACTCTTACCATTATTATTTTCTGTTCCTCCTCTGCCTGATTATTTCTGACATACGAGAGGGGGGTTAGAACCCTATTTTAATATTTCCATAGTGGGGTTCAAGTTTTTATTCCGTGGACCGTCACGAAATAACAGTCAACGCCCGAAGCCGGATTCGAAACCTGCGCCGCTGCAGTTAGGATGTTACTAAGGTAGGAGCCTTAACCCCCTCGGATATAGTCGGTCCACACTTAGATTGATTGTAGGGTAAGCAGTTAGGACCTTACAGAACATAAAATCTTAAATTGAGCCGTATTCCTTATATCTGATTTTTTTTTAGTCCTATAATGCGACTATTGCAGGTAGTGACCTTTTTCAACATCCAATTTTTATGGAACAAAAGAGATCTACTATGTCAATTTGAACTTGAGATAAAATAAAAGAAATTTATGATTATTTAAATATATATGGAAGGTTTTTTTCTTCTATGGAGTCTACAAATTGTATACTTTATTTCCATAACCATAAAAGAGAAAATTTGATTGAATTTCAATTTGATCAGAGTATTCACAAGTTAATCTAGGTAAGTTTGCAATTCAATTCATTCTCTCCTGCAAGTAGAAAGATTTCGAATTTTTTTTTTTTTTATATTCCTTAGAGTTTCATTGCCCATAGCCGTAACACAGGGGAAATATTATAAAAGTATCTTAATATTTCGTTATAATTGCGAAGGGTCAACCTTCCTGATTAATGCCTCCTAACTAGTCACTGACTATTTTCATTACAAATTTTATGTTATCTCTTCATTTGAAATTATCATTTTAGTGGATAAAAACTATTGATTAATTTTTCCAAAAAAAAAAAAAAAGACCAGTAAAGTAAAAATGTATGCAAGAAATAAAATTAAAACAATGTTACTATAAAATTCAACTTGAAATCTTTAGTAACTCTAAGCATAATCAAATATAGGGATTGCAGTTGAGTGCCCTGATTGAAAATTTTTAAATGAATTAGAACACTCACTTGAGTACACTTACCAGTCAGAAAAAAGAGCACTTAAACATCATAAAAGGTAAATAATAAAACATTTATAACACTCATTATTTACAAAATGTATGCCTCGGACCCTAGGAAATCACTGGTACTTTTCATTAATACAACCCCAGTAGCAATGTGGAAATCTTCCTTTTTGATTGAATTATTTGTTATTGATTTGCAATCTCGGAAATTCACGTGATTTGTTTATGTGATTTCTTTCCAAATAGGAGGGCAAACCCAGTTGATGATGGCTGCTATAGCAGATTTTGAAATAAGAAAATTGTTTGTCGAAGCATTAGGCCAGTAGATAAAAACCAGAACAAAATTATATAAATAATTTTTTGAATAAATAAAACATCAGTTCAATGAGTTTAAATCTAAGTTTGTTTTAGTATAATTTAATTATAATATATTAAAAAAGTTATATATTTGAGGAATTCTGTTATAACTTCATTTGTATATCTTTCATGATTTATAATCTGACTATGTATAAATTTATGGAGATTTTTGTATAACTTGAGAAATAAGAGAACCAAATGTTCTGTTTCTAATATACAAAGTGTTATAATTTTATTATTGGCTGACCCAGCAGGTCTAGCTCTAGTAGAGGGGCTGATGCTGTTGTTGCTCCTGGTAGTACTGATCCTGTTGTTGCTCCTGGTAGTACTGATCCTGTTGTTGCTCCTGGTAGTACTGATCCTGTTGTTGCTCCTGGTAGTACTGATCCTGTTGTTACTCCTGGGAGTGGTCCTACATTTGATCCAGCTGCTGATTTTATTAGGACCGTATTAGAAGCTGTATTATTGCTACCTGATATTTGGTTTACTTGCTGTATGTTGCGATCACCTACCGCAGTCCCATTATTACTTAAACCTGCCAAAATATTATTATTATAATTTATATAAAATGGAAATACCATATTAATTAATATAATACAAATCTAACCACATTTTCATTGTTATTTATCCAGAACAGATTAACGTAACAAAATGCATGGAAACTATACACAAAAAACACAAGTGAGAGAGTGAGAGAGGACGTTATTTTCAAACGTTTTAAAGCAAGGATCTGCGACTGCTAACTTTAGAACGTGAGGAGGGGAGAGGAATAAATAAAATAAAACTAGAAATATTATCATCAAATTATTTAAACATACTAGTGTAAAATTAACATAATAATACTTTACTCAATATGTGTTAACTTGAAGGATTGTAACAGAACACAGCCTGTAATATTGAAGTGCATAATTTTTTTTTGGAAAAATCAATCTAGGATATTTGGTCACCTGAGAATAACAATTCAGACAATTTGTCTGGTTACATTATATTGAGTTTAACACAATTATATAAAGGGATAATAATTTTATAAATGAAATAGGAAAATGAGATGAATTGTAATAAAAAAGTACATATTTATACAAGATTGCATGAATATGTATTATTTACTAATCTACGGAAGATAAGATGTAAGGATAATAGAAGATGACGTGTACTTCAAAGGAAAGAATCAAGGAATCTTCGTTTTGAAGGGAAACGTTATATAAGTGTAGGGGAGGAAGGCGTGGTTTAATAATTTTAAGATTTGGTTAGAATTTGGTTTAGGCCAACTTTGTTGGTTTGATAATGTCATCAAGCGTTATGGGAAGAAAATAGAAGTGATTGTGATTAAATGGAGTTTGTGGAGTAGAAAGAAAATACTGAAACATGTATTACCGAAATCGGTTCAGACTGGATAATGAGTGTAGGCTGCGCAGGTAGTGGTGGAAAATTATTTTTAGGTTTTTCACCTGTATTATGATCTGGAGCTTGGGAAAGGATAGTGTGAAAGTGGTCTTCATTGACACGGCGTAGGTAGGTTTATAAAGATGTTAAGGTTGAATAACCATCTGGAATCCGTGTACGTCTTCTGGCAGCATATCTTTTTTTTTCATCACTTCTCGAAGTTAAGTATTTATACAGGGAGCTAGGGTATGTCAGAAGGTAAAATTAGATCATGGTATGATAGGAACAATATTGGATTTTGAGAGGAGAGTAAATTTTGGTGAGAATGAATAATGAAAAGTTAGATTAAGGTGTCTGAAACTGATTATGATGGTTAAATTGAAAAGGATGTTTGTATTGAAATAACCAGAAATAAGAAGGTTTTCTATCGAAGAATACGACTGAGGAGAGGGAATTCGAAAGTTGGATTGAATTTGACTTGAGATAGGCGGTAGACAACGAAGCATAGAGTAACGATTAACGGGAGATAGAGGTTATGGAGAAAGTGATGAAATACATCATTATATGTGAGATAACATGACAGATTAGTTTGATTTGTCACACGAGGAAAGAGCATGCACTATCAAGTAAAATAATAAATATCTAGTGAATACGACAGAAGATATTAATTTGAGAAAAATAAAACAAATATGCTAATGGAATGAATATCAATAAATAATATTCCATAAAGACAAATAAGTAACGTTTGACGGATATACAAGAAATTATAAATGTGTAAAAAATAAAAATATACATTTCCTAATTTACTAAAAATAAGAAAAAAATTATTCCTTAACGAAAACAAAAAGGAAACGTATTGAAAATTGAATTTATAAGTAAATATCAATGTGTAAAAAAAAAAAATCACGCTATAAAATGAAATAATTGGTATATACTGTATAAGAAATGTAACTATGAATATAAAAAATCGTTTCAGTCATTGAAGGATTCGATATATTCAGCCTCATTATTTATATCCTATGGTATAATCATTTATTATAGATCTACTATTGTATGTTAGAACACGAGATAGGGTTTAAAGTATTTTTGATATTTTCACTCTTCCATTATGGATATATACATGGCATATCGTTTCTTATACTGCTATAAAATATATGTAAACAGAGCTTGGGGTTTGTTTGTGAAGTGAATAAAAATAAAAATATCCCACGGTACATACAAATATAGGTTTTTTTCTCGTAGGCATGATAATAAAGCATAATAGAGAATTTTGTACTGTTGTAGTGCATTTATGTATTATAAGCCTCCCAAGTATTCTCAAACCTCAGAATCGCAGACGACTGTTTTAAAACCTCTGATCTATATTCTTTCCTTAAATCCGATTATCACTTACCGTCAGTACACAGCACAGTCTGTAATATTGAAGAGCATAGACAGATTGCAAAGATGGTCCTCATCTTGGCGAAATGTGGACTCATTCGGTCTAGATCAGCTTTTTATGTTAAAGTTTGCTTTTAAGAGCAATTAAAATAAGTCATAAATACATAAGAAGTAATTTAAATGATACAGGAAAAAAAAATTAAGGTAATTTAATGTTAAATTACCTTTGTCAATTACCGTTGTTGACGATTGTGGGAAAGGATCATTTACGATCCTGTATTTGAAAATCATCAAGGTCAGCCCAAACGACAAATAATTTATTTGTTTCTGACTCTAAATTAGTTAAAATTTAGTAAAATAATAAAAATAATAAAAAAATAAATCTAAAATAGGTAGTCAACTATCAACTTAGGACCCGCTGTTAAATTTATATATATTTTTTTATTTATTAAGTTACTCAAATCTGCTAACTGCCAATACACATTTTTAAAACAACTGATATTGTGACAATCTCTGAACTTGTTATGTTGAGCGAAATTATTAATTAAATCTTGCTAACTCATTTTGGTGAAGTGTGGACTCATTTAGCCTAGATCCACTTTTTATGATAAAGTTTGGTTTTAAGAGCGATTAAAATAACCAATAAATAAGTAAGAGGTAATTTAAACAATACAATTAAAAAGTTTTAAGGTACTTTAATATTTTGGTGCAGTCGTTAGCGGGAAAGAATCATTTATGATCCTCTATTTAAAAATCATAACCTTGTTCCGAGATCAATCTAAATGATGAATAATTTATTTTTGACTAATTCCAAATTAGTTATTTAACCAACTATGATATTAACAGTTGTTATCATATTAAAACGTATTTATTTTTCATGGTGGGGATTCTGAAATCTACTTTGAGTAAATAATTTCAAGAAAAAGGTGACTCCCTATATACTATGCTCCCTGCTGGCCTACTCTTGTTTCCTGCTACCTCATAGCTTTTAGGTAGAGGGTGATTATTTAAGTCAGTCTTTATTGGATTATCTTTAATAATCAGTCTCTCCAGTTCGTCGATATCGATATCGGATAGCAATATCGATATCGATATTATATCGGCACTAAAATATCGATATCGAAAATTTAATGAATAATAAAAATAAAAGTAATAATAATTAAAAAATGATAACATAGCATGACATAGGAAGACTTGTTTTATGTCATACCTAAACAAATTTATATATAAGAAAATCTCAATAACAATGAAGCAAAGCAACACCACGAAAACTATTTCATAAACATAAGAAATATAAACTAAAATGTAATTGTTTGGTATAGAAAATTTAAAAATAGAATACGGATATTTCATTTTGATAATTACATGTTTATTTCGAAATTTCTAAATGATCCACAATAATTTCGATATTATTTTATCAAAATATAGATATTGAATTTAAAACGACTAGAAAATTGAAAACTAAAATATCGATATTTTATGTTGATAATTACTTATTTATTTCCATATTGTCTACTGTTATAATATCGATATGAAATATGAGCGACAATATTCTAATATTATTTTATCGAAATATCGATATTTTGTTTAAAAACACTATATAATTAAAAAAATGGAATATCGATATTTAATTTCGATAATTACATATTTATTTCGATATTTTGTATTGTTGTAATATCGTTATAGAGTATAAGGAACAATATTCTTATATAATGTTATCGAAACATGGATATTATTTTAAAAAGACTTGAAAATAAAATAGAAAACTAAAAACAAAATATTCATATTTTATGTCTACGATTACATATTTATTTTGACATCTACATCTAAATTTCGAATTCCTTTTTTTAAATTTCTATAGAATATTATAGTCATTTTAAACAATATATCGATATTTCGATAAAGGAATATTGGAATATTGTTGCTAATATTCCATATTGATATTACAGCAATAAAAAATATTGAAATAAATATGTAATTATCTAAATAAAATATCGATATTCCATTTTTTACTATCTATACAGTTTTTTCTTCTTAGTAAACTAAATATCGATATTTCGATAAAATAATATCGGAATATTGTTGCTAATGTTCCATATCGATATTTTAACAATACAAAATATCTAAATAAATGTATAGTTATAAAAAAAAAAATTATTTCAGGTTTTAATTTTCTATTAAATATTCTATGCTTTTTAAACAAAATATCGATAAAATAATGAGGGAACATTGTTTCTAATATTCCATATCGATATCACAACAATACAAAATATCGAAATAAACATGTAATTATAAAAATAAAATATCGATAATTATGAGAGATAGTTGACCGTGGATGATAAATGAGAAGATAGTTGGGGGTGCGGTCAATGAAACACAAATAAGTATGATTAACTTATTTTAATGTGCCGACGTTTCGGCTAGAGTTTCTAGCCTTCTTCAGAGCTAAAAACAAAACAAGATAACAACCACAGTAAGTATAGAAAAATAAAAAAATATAAGAAGAAAGAATAAGAATATAAGAATAATTTTACACATACAATGAATAGTTTTACAAAATTGAATTAATAAAATGAAGTGATGAGAGAAGCGGGAAATAAAAAGTAGACATAGGTAATTGAAAAAGCGGGTACAATAACTTACTTAAGGAAATGAAATAAAATTAAAGTTATATAATGCAAAGAAGTATGAACATATTAGTTATTATTAATTTAA
>NW_027115572.1:179873-194059 GCF_000696795.3 Halyomorpha halys
AATGTCGGAACATTAAAATAAGTTAATCATACTTATTTGTGTTTCATTGACCGCACCCCCAACCATCTTCTCCTCATTTAAAATATCGATATTTTGTTTTTAGTTTTCTATTCTATTTTCTAGTCTTTTTAAACAAAATATTGTTATTTCGATTAAATAATATCGGAATATATCGCTAATATTCCATATCGATATTACAACAATACAAAATATTAAAATAAACATTTATTATCAAAATAAATAATCGATATTCCATTTTTCATTTTTCCCAACTTTTAAAACAAAATATAGATATTTCGATAAAATAATATTGAATATGTCGCTAATATTCCATATCGATAATACAACTATACAAAATATCGAAATAGCACGCAATTATCAAAATAAAATATTCAATATTTCAATTTTTCAATTTTCAGGTGTTTTTAAACAAAATATTGATATTTCCATAAAATATTATCGAAATATTGTTGCTAATGTTCCATATCGATATTACAACAATACAATATATTGAAATAAATATATAATTGTCAAAATAAAATATTGATATCTCATTATAAAAATTTGTATACAATTTTCTAGTCATTTTAAACAAAATATAGATATTTCGATAAAATAATATTGGAATATTGTTTCTAATATTGCATATCGATATTATAACAATACAAACTATCGAAATAAATATATAATTATAAAAATAAAATATCGATATTTCATTTTTCTTTGTTTTTTAAAAAAAAAAAGTTTGATATAATAATATCAGAATATTATTGCTATTGTTCCATATCTATATTACAACAATACAAAATATCGAAATAAACATGTAATTATCAAAATAAAAATATCTTTATTTCAGGTTTTAATTTCCTATACAATATTCTCTTCTTTTTAAACAAAATATCGATAAAATAATATCGGAATATTGTTCCTAATATTCCATATCGATATTACAATACAAAATATCGAAATAAATATGTAATTATAAAAAAAAAAAATATCAATATTCTATTTTTCAATTTTCTTGTTCGTTTAAACAAAATATCAATAATTCGATAAAATAATATCAGAATATAATTCCTAATATTCTATATCGATATTACAACAATACAAAATATCGAAAAAAAAATGTAATTATCAAAATAAAATATGGATATTTCACTTTTTAATTTTATATTCTATTTTATTGTCTTTTTAAACAAAATACCAATATTTCGAAAAATAATATCGGAATATTGTGCCCAATATTCCATATCGATATTATAACAATATAAAATATCGAAATAATCATATAACTATCAACATAAAACATCGATATCTAATTTTTTTATTTTGTATTCTATTTCATTGTCTTTTTAAACAAAATATCGATATTTTAATAAAATAATATCGGAATATATTTGCTAATATCACATATCGATATTACAACAATAAAAAATATCGAAATAAATGTGTAATTATCAATGTAAGATCCCTTTTTAATGTTCTTGTCTTTTTTAACAAAATGTCGTTATTTTAATAAAATAATTTCGGGATATTATTGCTAATATTCTATATCGATTTTACAACATCAGAGAATATTGAAATAAATTTGCAATTATCAAAATAAAATATCGATACCTTATTTTTTTAGTTTTATGTACAATTATTCTAGTATTTTTAAACAAAATATCGTTATTTCAATAAAATAATATCTGAATATTGTTGCTAATATCCCATATTAGGGATATAAAATATCGATATTTTTTTTTAAATGACTGAGAACATTTAAAAAGAAATATTGACATTTTGTTTCTGAAATTAAATATCCAAATTGTTATTTGACATTCTTATTAATAAAGATATTGAATTTTAGCAAAGATATACCGATATTTATCGAATTATCGATTTTTTGTTATAGATAATTAAAAATATTGTATATAACATTTTAAAACGAAATTTCCATATATTGTTTCTATGATATAATATTCATTTCTAAATTAAACATTCTTATGAACATCGATTTTGAAGGATAGCAGAAACATTCCGATATTATTTTATCGAAATATCGATATTTTATTTAAAAGGACTTGTAAATAGAATAGAAAACTAAAAGCAAAATATCGATATTTCGATAAAATAATATCGGAATGTTTCTGCTAACCTATGTGTCTACAATTACATATTTCGTTTAGTTGTTCCCTGTCACGTTGTAGACAGTAGTCAGATAAAACGTCTGCCTGATCTGCGGGAATGAGGAGCTCATCGCCTCGGTGGTTTCACCGATCTCGATTTGGTGTTGTGACGAAGTTTTCGTTTCATGAGCCCTGTTATGTTGTAATTAAGTATGGACTATCTAATCATTGATTCTTGGGAGTGTGTTTTGAAGCACGAGGTTGAGTGTGCTCATGAGTATGGTAAACATGGTTTTCATGTCCTGGAACATTGTCATGAGGTTGGAAAGATATGCCGGTTCCGAAGACGGTGGTTGGGGGCTTCCCGCATAAGAGGAGTGGTCTGATTTTTTTGTTTGAGGTTTAGAAGCCTCTTGGTTATTGTTAGTGGAGGGCCTAGTGAGTTCCCTCTTGGCTTTTAAGTTTTTGATCTTATCATGCTTATTTTGCATTTTGTATACATGGATACGTGATTCTCGTGGATCCATTTTGGTGGGGGTGTTTTTCCCCGCTGCGTACACATTGTGATTGTGACGCAAAAATTGTTCGTATGATCGAATTCTTGGCAATTATAGCATTGCTAGGGGCCACCAATGTTTTTCATTTTTTCAAAAGAGTAGATCATGTTTTTTTTTCCCTTACCTCCTATTTATTTTTATTTATTAAAACTATTACAATTATACATAGTACTTAAAAACTAAGGATTATATATAAACTAGTAACATTTTATCTTGGTTTACCTTACGGCATTATAAGATGTAACAAACTTGGTCTGCTTAAGGCGGTTTTTACAGAAGTGGCAGGATTTCCAGGGGCTAGCATGGAATGGGGAGGGACCATTCTGGCTGGTGGTGTTGAGGTGTGGTTGACTTCAGACTGCAGAGCCAGAAGTCCTTCCCTCGGCGATGACGTCGACCAAGGGGATCGTGCTTTGCCACCTCCCAGGTCTTTGGAGAGGGATAATTTCTCGGAATAGGAGATTGGCACAGGCTTTCAGCCCATAAAAGAATTTGATGTGCCTACAGCCTTTGTATTCCGGCACAGAAGGGAGTTGTAGCTCCTTACGGATTACACTATTCCTGGCCCGTTGGAGTGTAGTTCCTCTGACCATTCGCCGAAGGAGGGAATCCTGGAAGCTCTGCAGATTGGTTAACGTGGTCTGGTAGAGGTGCCGCATAAGTGGTGCACCATAGAGCAGAGTCGGACGTATGATGGCCTTGTAGATCTTCAGCTTGAGGCGGATCGAGATCTGCTGTGAGGTGAGCAGGTGATTGGGCTTATACGACTTCTGTCGGGCTAGCTTAAGCCTCTCCTTGACGTGACTAGAGAAGGTGAGATGTATGTCAAGAGTCATGCCGAGGTAGAGGATGCTATTAGAGAGTTTCCGATCCTCATCATCCACAACGAACTGCTGGAGTAGCCTGCTTTTCTTGCCCTTCTGGAAGGACATGACAATGGCATCCGTCTTTGACGGGTTAACCTTGATGCAGTCCCCTTCTTCAGAGCAGCTACAATGGTGGCAGAAGCAGATTGTGCATAGTGTAGGGCCAGTTCAGCTCTCATGCTGGAAGCATAGACACCTGTGGTGGCAAAATTAATGTCTTCAGCGGCAATAGTTGGAATTAGCAAAGAGAGTGTTTGAAATGGGTTTGCCACTGTCAAAATTGTTATCAACATTTGTATTTCTTTAGTATATTTCTTTTAAATCTATTTTTAATTATAATTCATTTAATGTTTCACTATTTTACATTTGTTTTAGTGGCAAACCCATTTGAAACCTCTCGCCATATAATCAATTACAATTAATGAAAATTAACAATAACAAACTAGGTGTTTTTTTACATTGTAAAAACAAAAACTGAATATCACCAGTTAATGATAATTATGAATGTTTTGTTATATATGTCAAGTGTAAATATTGTTGTATTGACAAATAAAGAACGTCGACTAAAGAGTCATCTTTATCGTTACACAGGAACACGCACTAAAGTGGTGACCCCGAACGTAAGTTTATTGTTTATTTTTCGTATAATTTTATTGAACTCTAGTGAAGCATGCATGGGCACAATTTAATCGACCTGCTAACCGGTGAGCAGGACCAAAAGGAATTAGTGGAATCGATGAAAATACTCAATACATTGTCTCGGCTACCCACATTTTATAGAGAAGAACCTGACCTGTGGTTCATACAAGTTGAGACAGTGTTCAGCTCTTGTCGTATAGCTAATGGTAAAACTAAGTTTCAGCTGATCATCACCCAACTGGATATAGCAGCTGCTCTAAAGCAGGTTGCCGATCTTGCCCGGGACCCCCCTGCCACTGAGCCATACGAGAGGCTAAACGAGCGACTACTCTCCATCTTTGGGCCCTCAGACCACTCCAGAATTACGAAGATATTGGAGATACAGAGCCATTCTTCGAGAAATCCAGCAATTGGCCGCAGGTAAGGTTCCTGTAGATATGCTCAACACCTTGTGGCTAACAGGGTTACCTGAGGGAATGCAAGCAACCTTAGGCGCCACAGATCACACGGATTCCACGAAGCTGACACATATTGCGGATGAAATAGCGGAAATCTAGCTGCCCTCAAGCAATTTTATTATGGGGAGTCATTCTGCTCCTGCTTCTTCAAGGATGGAAGACATCAAGATAACGATTGATGACCTAACTGCGGAATTAGCCACTCTGAAAACGCTAATGGGATCCAGGATTAGCCGCTGCGACAACAGGTCGCCCAACAGGGATCGCAGGGTTTCGAGGATTAAAAGTGGACGGCGTCTCTGCTTCTACCATAACAGATTCGGAGAAAGGGCTACCAAGTGCCGTCAACCTTGCAGTTGGAAGACAGCTGGGACTTTAAACTAGTAGCAGCGGCGAACGAGGCGGGTTTCGTCGCCGAAATTACCAACCGCCGACTTTTTATCGTCGACAAAAAGTCCGGGAGAATTCGAGCAAATGATTGAAGAGGGAATTTGCAGACCGTCCAATAGCTCTTGGGCCAGAAGGATGGGGAGAAGAAGGATGGAGGTATACGGCCCTGTGGAGATTATCGACAGTTGAACACCAGGACGGTCCCCGATTGATACGCTGTTCCTCACTTGGCGGACTTCAACATTAATATGCACGGTAAGAAGATCTTCACTACATTGGATCTCAACCGAGCATATTACCAAATTCCAGTTTCAGGAGAAGATATTCCAAAGACTGCGGTGATTACACCCTTCGGTCTTTTCAAATGTGTTTTGGACTAAGGAAGGCTTCGCAGACCTTCCAACGGTTCCTGAATCGGGTGGTTCGAGGTCTCGACTTTGCTTGGTGGTTCCTGGATGAAATCATCAGCGCCTCCAGAGACGAAGAAGAGCACACAACACATGTAGAGGAAGTCTTGCGGCGACTTGATGACCACGGTCTCACTTTGAACCTGGCGAAGTGTGTCTTCGCTCGCCAGGAAGTCGCATTCTTAGGACACATGGTCGACGCCTCTGGCGTTAGCACTCTTCCGGCCAAGGTTGAAGCTATTGCATCATATCCCAGACCGGCTAGGTTTCCTGGGTATGTTTAACTTTTACCGTCGTTGCATACCCAGAGTGGCAGATTTGCAAGCTCCACTCAACAAGTTCCTCGCTGGGGCGAAGATGAATGATAAGAGACCAATCACCTGGGAAGAAGAATCCATCCAAGCATTCGAACGCTGCAAAACTGCCATTCAGAATGCTGTAGTGCTAGGACATACTTAAGAGAACGCTCATCTAGTCTTAGTATGCGACGCATCCAGTACCGCCATGTGAGCAGTTTTACAGCAGAAAGATGGTAACGTTTGGCGACCTCTCGGATTTTTCTCTAAGGCGTTCACCCCAGGGCAGAAGAAATATGCCATATACGATAGGGAGCCCTTGGCAATCCACCGAGCCATCAAGCATTTCAGGCATTACCTGGACGGGCGACATTTTGAGATATGGACGGCCCACAAACCGTTGGAATATGCTTTTCCGGTAACATGGAATATGTTTTTCCAAAAGCCGGAGACAGCGACACCCATGCGGATTCGTCTGGTTATTTTCATTAGCCAGTTTACGACCGCCACCCGGGGAAAACAATACCGTCGCCGATGCACTTTCGAGGGTCGAGGACATCGGATTCACTGACCATTATGTACATATAGCGGCGGAACAACAGAAGGATCCAACTATTACAGAGCTACAGAAAACGATCGTCTTCAGCTTCAATGGATCAAACCTCCCGGTACTGTAACGTCAGTCCTCTGTGAGACCTCCACCTCTCAGGCGCGGCCATACATTCCTCCATGCGAGAAGAAATCTTGCACCGCCTGCATGTGCTCAGCCACCCAGGTATTCGAGCCTCAAGACGGCTAGTAACACAGTGATTTTTTTGGCCTGGCATGAACGCCGATGTCTCGAGATGAGCTCGGTGTTGTATTGCCTGTCAGACATAGAAAGTGATCCATCACACAGTAACCCCTCCAGGTACCTTCGCTCCCAGCTCCAGGTTTGAACACATTCACGCGGACCTCATCGGACCATTACCAAACTCTGACGGAATGCGGTACTGTCTGACGATCATAGACCGATTCACCCATTGGCCTGAGGTGTGCCCTCTGGAGGAGATAATAACTACCAAGGTAGCATCAGCGATTGTGGGTACATGAATCTCCCGCTGTGGTACGCCAGCAAGGATAACCACTGACCAAGGGCGCCAGTTCGAGTCAGATCTTTTCATAAATCTGACTCGTATATTAGGTATACAGCGTAGGAGGACTACAGCATACCATCCTCAGTCCAACAGATGCGTGGAGCGTGTGGAGCAGCACACTGAACGCATCGGGATGATTAAGTACATTACCAACAGTTCTTTTAGGCCTCCGATCGGCTGTGATAGAGGACGTGGGAGCCAGCGCTGCGGAAATGGTTTTTGGGCAGCCTTTACGCCTGGCTGGAGGGTTCTTTGAGGCATCAAGACCGTCGGGAAGACTCCGAATCGACGCTGAAGACCCTGCGGGAGGCCATGAAGAATCTCCGCCTGGCGCCATACCGCAGCAGCACGTCCAAGACTTTTGTGCATCAAGACTTAAAGGACTGCACCCACGTATTTCTAAGGGCCGACTCCGTTAGGGTACCGCTGACTCCACCGTACTCTGGACCCTACAAAGTAATCTCACGGAAGGAGAAAACATTTAAGATCCAGCTACTATCAGGACCAAAAACGATTTCGATGGATCGACTGAGCGTTACACATCTTCTTTCCGGCGCAAACACAACGCAGGTAGAAAGAAACGCCGATGCGGCTCATTCCAGTCCTACGCCCGCTGCAGGATCTGCTAACTCTTCTAAGGACCTCGACGCAGAACAGCATCAACCAAAACCAGTGTATCACACCCGCTCTGGACGTGCAGTAAAGCCGACTGTTAGGTTCTGCGCCAACGTCATTGAGGGGGAGTGATGTGGTGGCAAGATTAACGTCTTCAGCGGCAATAGTTGACATTAGCAAAGAGAGTGTTTGAAATGGGTTTGCCACTTTCGAAATTATTATCAACATTTTTATTTTTTTAGTATATTTCTTTTAAATATATTTTTAATTATAATTCAGGTGGTGGGGACTGGAGGCGACAAGTCTTCACAAACTCTTACGACGAATGATCTTCCACTCAAGTAGTTTCTGACCAATCGGCATAGGGCGGCGGGAAACTTGAACTCCTCCAGTCGGCGGAGCAGCAGCGGGTGGGACACCCTCTCAAACGCCTGGCTGCAGTCCAGTGAGATGAAGGTAGGGGCATAATTGTTCTTCATCCGCTCTATGGTGTGGGCTTTCAGTTTCACCAGATGATGTTCACCAGCGACACCTCGTTGGAAACCAGTCTGTTCGGGAGGTATTATGTCGGCTTCTCTGCAGTGCTCCATGAGATGGTGATTTTTTTTTCCCGATCCCTCTAAAACAGAAAGAAAAGTGAATTAATAAGTGCATTACTGTGAAAAAGAAAAGTAATTCGTGTTGGGTCTTACCTTTTACTACCTTTGGTATTTTAAGGTTACCTGTTGTGTTTATTTGTTATTTATGAGATATCCATTCTAAAATGGTGCTATTTTAAATCCTGAGGTGAGGCCCTCCTCGTGTTGTATCGCAAAGAAGATAAAAATAAAAAAAAACATTAATTGATAAAGACAATAGATAATGGTGAAATAATAAGTCAGTGTCAAGTTAACAGTCGTAAGAAGTGAGAGGGAGGGGGAGGGGGTGTATCAGAAGATGGAGTTATGAGGTGATGTTGATAGGGTTTTTGGAACCTTTCCTGCCTTGCCATCTCGCAGGAAGGGTTTTTTTTTTTTTTTTTTTTTCTTACCTCCTAAATTTTATTAAAACTATTACAAATATATACAACTTAAATCTAGGAATATATACTAAATACAATATATCTTTGTTTGCCTTACGGCATTATAAGAAGTACAGGCTTGGTCCGCTGAAGGCGGTATTTACATGAGTGGCTGTGCTGCCAGGGGCTAACAAGAAATGGGGAGGGGCCATTCCGGCTGGTTGTGTTGAGGTGTGGGTGACTTCAGGCTGCAGAGGCAGAAGTCCTTCCCTCGGCGAGGACGTCGACCAAGGGGACCGTGCTTTGCCACCTCCCAGGTCTTGGGGGAGGGGTTATATCTCTGAATAGGGGATTGGCACAGGCTTTCAGCCCATCAACAGGAAGGGGGAATCTATTGGTGGGGTATTGATTCTACTAACAATGCAAAGACCGGTGAGAAGCACCGCCTGTAAGAACTAACTTATTTGTGATTTAGTATTTTTTTTTTTTTTTGTAAATTTTATTTATTAAATCAACATATTTACATTTATAAGACTGTTTACATGTTTATATATATATTATTATTAAATTATTTACATGTTACTGAATAAATGAACACAATGACTATGACTAAAGAAGACATAGGTGGTGCTCCAAGTTGAAACGAACTGAAGCTCTTCGTTTTGGCGGGAAGCGATTACGGTTTTGGCGGCTGTAATAGTCATAGTCTAGACCAGCAGGTAGCGTGTGCTACAGAGGCAATTCGCAGCAAAGGTCATGTTTGCCTATACTGACTGACCTCTCGGGAACATTCCTAATATCCTCACATCTATACTAGAATATATAAACTGATTTAATAGCAATAGTTAATATTAAGAAATGTATATGAATAAAATAAAATTGAGAGATAAAAGAAACAGAAAAAAGTATATATTTCTATTCAATAACGGTAAGTAAAATTAATTGAAGTGAAAAAAAATGTAAAACAATCAAACCATTTATATGTATTCGTATATAAGTTAAGTATTGGCGAAAGCAAAATGTCAAAAAAGAGAAGAAGGAATAAGATGTAACACGTTTGAACTGCTGTAACATACTGGCTTTATTGTATTCGGTACATCTCTTATATACGTTCGATCAGCTGATCCCCTCAGTCAGCTGACATTGAAATAACAGCTGTCTCCGTAACTCCCGTACCGTAACTTATATTTGTTTTCTTAAGTTAATCAAATATTTCCAGAATGTGAATGCTATTATCGTTTAATAAATTTGCCAAATGATATGGTAATTCGGTGTCTATCAAATGGCTGCAGTCAGCCAGTACGTGTTTAACACTTAGTGGTACGTTACACTGTCTACATGTTGGTCTAGATGTTTATGACAGTAAGTATTCTTGTGTTTGTTGGATGTGTCCAATTCCGTAGTCTGGTCAGGATTACTTTGTGTCGTCTGCAGCTTTAGGTCGATGTTTTTCATGGATGTACTGTACTTCTAATTTCTCTGTATTTTCTTTTTCTATTGCGTTGGTCCAAGTTGCCTTTCATTTATTTAATATTTGTATTATCATGAGAGGATAGAGGTCGTTGTGGGGGCAATCTAAGCAGTCAGATGGCGTGATTAATGATGCAGCTTTTGCCGCTTGGTCAGCTTTACAACTGTCCGGGGCGTTCTTGTGTCCTGGTATCCAGATAAACAAAACTGTGCGGTCAGTCTACTTTAATTTGAAGATAGTTTGAAATATAATACTGCGACAGGATGTTTTGTATATATGTTTTTCAATAGTGACAATGAGCTCATGGAATCTGTGAAAAGTAAGATAATATTTTTCTTTGATCCATAATAAGCCTCCTGTAACCCCAGGTAAATTCCACTACTATCACTTTTGGAATCATCGGGGTATATGAGGGACTGTCCTCTGTCCAGTATATTTATCTAGAAATTCATAAAAATATTGTCTTGTGATGCTGTTGTGTCTTAAATGTTGTAACAAATATTGATGTCAGAAATGTGCTATGGTGGGAATTTTTAGTGTGACAGTTGAAAAATTTTTTGTGTGACTGTTGACAAATTTTGGGTAATATAAATTCCAGTTTAGTGAGTAAAAGTTTAACCCGTATATTAAAAGGTTTAGGTAGTCTCTTTTTTGTTGAATACTTTTGAAATAATTTGTTTTCTGCTATAATGGAACATTCTGACCCTGGAAGAGCTTTTTGTTTTATTAGTTTTTTGAGCTTTAGCTATTTGTTTTAGCTATAATGAGTGGCGCCTGTATTCCAACGGTGGTTCCCCAGCTTCTACTCATAGACTGTCTATGGACTTGTTCTGTAGGCGCCCGTTGTTAGACGAATACCGGCATGGTGTATTCCATCTAATAATTTTAGTGCTGTGAGTGAGGCGAAGGAATATGCAATACTTGTGTAGTCTAGTAGGGAGCGGACATAAGCTCTTTAAAACATTAATAAGGTTTTCCTATCAGCTTCCCTTTTAGTCCAATTAATTACTTATGAAATATTGAGTGCTTTAGAGCATTTGTCAAAGAGATATTTAATGTAGGGGATCCAGGTTAGTTTTTGGTCAATTAGCATTCCTAAAAATTTAATAGAGATGACATTTGTGAGCAATCTTAATATTGAAGGTTATTTAATATCAAATTTGGTATAAAAACTCTTTTCCTAGTAATTACTTTATGTGTACACTATTAAACTGTTATGTTCTGCCAAATATTTAAACTGTTCATTATGGATTGTAAGTGTTCAGTTACATATTGAACTGATTTAGTGGTATGGTAAATGATTATATCATGTGCAAATAATAGATTTTAGGCTGGCTGATATATATAGTTATATATATCATCAATATAGGGATATCGTCAATGGCTATTTTGAAAAGTATTGGACTAAGCACGCTTCCTTGCGGTACGCCATTTATTTGGGTCAGTTTTTGACAGAGGGATGTTCCAATCCGAACATGAAATTGATTTCGGTAGATATTGCTACTGTTATTGAGTTTGAAATAAATGAATCAGAGACATCCTGTAGAAGTTTTAATATGTGGTGGATTGTGCTATGATGTTCCCTGAATCTACATTGTCTCTCAGAAATGAGTTTACTGTTTTCAATGAACCAATTTAATCTCCTGTTAAGCACTCTTTACATAATTGTGCATAAGCTACATGTTAATGCGATTGGTCGATAGCTAAAGGGAAGGCTTTTGTCTTTGTTGCTGTTTTCCAAACATCCGGAAATCTATCCCTTTCCATGATACCCATATCATTCATGATTGTTAATAACATCGTTTTGCCTGAACAGGAAGGGTTTTTAATGAATTTATAAGGAATATTATTAGCTCCTGGGGTTTGTGATTAAGTGCGATTTCTAATTCATTATAGGTTATTTGCGTGTTTAAAGAGTGAAATGTTTCGTTAATCTGTTTTTGTCGATGATCAGTTACTATTCCCGCTTCGGTTTTTAATTCGGTTACAGCAGTTGGTCTTTTGTGACGATTTCTGGTGTATAATGGTTTAAAAATTCTACGAACAATTTTCGACAATTAATCGTTTGGTTTGCTCAACAACCAATAGTTTATACAGGAGTAGATTTTTATCAATATGATATTTAATAAGCTTTCTAAATGCACGTTTCTGATTCCTGCGGGTATCTGCACAGTCCCTGTCTCTCCAGGAAATAAAAGCCTTTTGTTTGTATAATTTTGTTTTGTTTTTGGGATGGATTTGTCATGTGTTTCCATGAGAAGGTTATTAAAAGATTCGACATGTAAGTCATCGTTTATTTAATTTTTAGTTGATTCAATAAAGGTGATTTTGAAATTATCACAATAGAAATTTTTAGTGTGCCACATCTTTGTCTTGTTTTGTCTACGGTTAGTGGTGATAGTAGCGGGAATCATAGAGATTAATATTAGAGAATGGGCATTTGTGTGGTAGTCATTAAGTGTTTTCCAGTCAAGTTTGGTCACGATAGAGGCTGTAATATCGATATAACTGAATGTGCCAGATGTAGGACAGGTGAGTAGGGGACCCATCATTGAGAAAAAGAAGGTCATGTTGGTCAAGAACCTTAAGTGCTATGTGGCCTCTATGGTTGGCGAAAATTATTTTAGGAGTTGGTAATTGATTTATCAAATTACTGATATCGCTTTGATCGATTATTTCACCCGGTGGAAGGTATAAGGAGCAGATATTTATTTAGGATGGACAGAAGAGAGAAACAGCAACACTCTGAAGGGATTTAGTACACTTTATTTCTCAAGGATAGATATATTATTTAATATAAATCGCTTCTTCATATTTTTCCCGTTTCATAATCCCGTCGAAATGCGAGATACCCAGGGATAGATAACTTGTGCTCAGAGGATATCTTTGTTTCTTGAAGACATATGGATGTAGCGTCGTAATCAGCTAAAATTATTTGGAGTTCATTTCTATGTTGTACTAAACTGTTAGAATTTCATATTTAAAATGATCGAACTAAATTTTAATCAATATATTTAATCAAAAGGTTTACTTGGATTTACTGTTTTTATTTATACTAACTGAAGTTTCTTATTTCGTTTTTTTGCCCTAAAACGTTGGTGAAACCGTCGTTCATATATGTCGGGTATTTTTAAGTTAGTTCGACGTCATAATTCTGCTTGCCTTTGTCGAAAAGCATTTCATCCGGCGGAACAGAGATAGATTAGGAAGATAGAGGACAGGAGTCGGAGAGGAATTGACATCCCTGCCCATTTCGACTCGTAACAACTTTATGAGTCTGGCTGGATCTCGGAGAGGTCCCGGAACCCTCAGGCTAGACTCACGGCTGCAGTAACAGAATCAATAATTATCTGCGACAGCCGGATTTTAAACTGGACCTTTGGAGTTTGAAGCTCAATGACTTACCACTGAGGGATGACTCCTCCATTATAATGAATTAATGTAATATAATTGTGTTAGGTATTTCTTCATTATTATTTATTTCTTTAATTATATTTTTTATTAATGTTGATCAAGACTCATAAAGTTGATATTCCTGCCCATTCTCAATCGTAACTACTTTTTGAGTCTGGCTGAATCTCGGAGGTCTCCCCGAATCCACAGGCTTGGCTCACGGTTACAATGACAGAATCAATAATTATCTGACTCCACCATTATAATGAATTAATGTAATATAAATCTATTAGGAGGACGTGTGACCACCACAGAATTAATATTCGACCCGGCGTGTTATCCGCTAAACTGAACTTGAAAATATTTTCTATTGTTATGCTCTTAAGTGACCTATGCATTACTGATGGGATGCATTATGCAACGAGTTTGGTAGTGAGAAATATTCAGAAGAATTATTCAGCAATGTGAGATTTTGTCAGGAGAAAAAAAAATTGAAACGGACGCAATCGAAGGATCACACGGGACACTGGAGAGAATATACTATTCGTACTGAAACGTACAAAATTCCATGCGAGATGGACCTTTGATATGGCTATAAATAAATCTCAAGGTAAGAAACCTAGTAGTGCTTCTAAACGTTCTGATATTGCTGGTTTTGGTCTTGATTCATCTTTAGTGCTTGATCCTTGGCCTGGTGCTTGTGCTGATATTGATCCTGGTTCTTCGACCCACTGATTATACGCTATATTGCCTTCGCCTTGTTGTTGGATTATTTGTTCATTATTCACGTTGCCGTCACCTACCACAGTGCCATCATTACTTATACCTGCCAAAATATAATTATTAT
>NW_027115572.1:194559-197596 GCF_000696795.3 Halyomorpha halys
TATTTACTTGGAGGATTGTGATGATGGTACTCAATATATGTTTACTTGGATGATTGTAATGATGCTACACATTTTTTAGAACAGTAAATTATTTTGTTTTTTTTAAAATCTAGAATATGATTACCTAAGTATAACAATTTAGGCTATTTGAGTACCATTTGTCTAGCAACGTCATTTTGAGCTTAACAAAATTAAATAAACCCATAATATTTTGATAAATGACATAAGAAAATGAGATGAATTAAAATTAAAATAATAAAAACTACAAATTTATACAAGATATGAAATGAGATGAATCTTTAATAGTTTTAAATATACGGATGATAGAATATAAGGATTACAGAAGAAGGCGGGTACTTTAGGAGATTGAATTACAGAATGTTAAGAACTTTTTAAAAATTGAGATGGTTTTTTGTAAGATACGGCTATTCTATATTGATTTAAATATATAGAGATATATTTATACAAATAGAAAAACCAGGGAATCTATTATTTTACTCCTGTTAAACTACTATTACTATTATCCCCTTACTTTACTACCCATTACTTATAAAACTATAAACATAAATTATTTATAAAGCTATAAACTTAACCTGGTGGTGATTCTATATTAGACCCTGCTGGTGAGCCTGTGTTAGATCCTGCTACCGATTCTATTATGACAGTATTAGATGCTGTATTATTACTGCCGTATATTTGGTTTACTTGTTGTATGTTGCCATTCCCTTTCGTATTTGCATCATTTCTTATACCTGCCGAAATATTATTATTATAATTTATACAAAATGTACCTTTTTAATATTTAATCTTATTAATATAATACAGATCAGAACGTGAGAAAGGGCCCTATATAAAATAATATTAGTTGACAACAGTTTACTCCAGACATAAATGATTACTCTACACTTTGTCTACGTAAATGATAATGATACCACACTGTCTTTAATATATAAGTTCATAGACAGATCATAAGTCATCTTTTTGTACTATAGAATAATTTTTTTTTTCAAATCTAACTCGTATTTTTGATCACCTAAGAATAACAATTTTGACAATTTGAGTAGCATTTGTCTGGCTACATTATCATGATATTAACAAAATTAAATAAAGCGATAATAATTTTAAAAATGATATAACCAATGACATGAATTAAAATAAAAATTATATAGTTATACAAAATTGCATAAATATAAATTATTTATGAATATAAATAAAATAAAATGTAAGGGTAATGACGGGCATATTTGGGGAATGAATTACGGAATCTTCGAAACTTTTTAAAGAGTGAGATGGTTTTTCGGATTATTTTTGGAAGATATTGCTATTCCGTGATGGGTATAGATCGAAGGCGACTCATACGTTTTTATATGGTGATTTGAACCGAAACGAATTGCCTTAGTTTATGCTGTATTGAGGCTCAACTTATTTTCCGAAGCCTACCTTTAAATACTGCCAATGTCTTCCTGAAGCTTATTGGATGCCTCGAGCAGGTCAGATGGGTGGAAAGATATGTGTATTTCTTGGTCGTTGGCGTACAAATTGTCGAATATTATAATTCTGTTGCCGACGGATTCGAAACATTAAAGGTTTTTCTGAACCATAACAAAATCGAGTTCTGGCAATTTTGGTAATGGCAATTCAATGACATAATAATAAATAATATGAAAGAAAGAAATTCTGTAAAGTAATCAAACTACTTTAAAAACTAAAAATAAATATATAAGTATCGTAATATATAAAAAATAAAGTATATGTTAATGATGTTAGTTGAAAAATGAAACAAATAAAATTTTATAAAGCTGAAATAATGGAGAAATTGTACAAAATTAATTACTAAAGAAAAGAAATGAAACAAATCAAACTTCTTTAAGAAAAAAGGACGTGAATAATAAATGAATGAATTAATGTAATATAACTCTATTAGGTATTTCTTCATTATTACTTATTCCTTTAATTATATTTTTTATTAATGTTGATCAAGACTCATAAAGTTGATATTCCTGCCATTCTCAATCGTAACAACTTTATGAGTCTGGCTGAACCTCCGAGGTCTCCCCGAATCCACAGGCTTGGCTCACGGTTATAGTGACAGAATCAGTAATTATCTGACTCCTCCATTATAATGAATTAATGTAATATAAATCTATTAGGAGGACGTGGGACCACAACAGAATTAATATTCGACCTGGTATGTTACCCGCTAAACTGATCTTGAAAATATTTTCTATTGTTATCCTCTCAAGTGACTTATGCATTACTGATGGGATGCATTATGCAACAAGTTTGGTAGTGAGAAATATTCAGAAGAATTATTCAGCAATGTGAGATTTTTCAGGAGATTAAAAAATTGAAACGGACGCAATCAAAGGATCACACGGGACACTTGAGAGGATATACCATTCGTACTGAAACGTACAAAATTCCATGCGAGATGGACCTTTGATATGGCTATAAATAAATCTCAAGGTAAGAAACCTAGTAGTAATTCTAGAAGTGCTGATATTGCTCCTTTTGGTCTTGATTCATCTTTAGTGCTTGATCCTTGGCCTGGTGCTTGTGCTGATGTTGATCCTGGTTCTTCGACCCACTGATTATACGCTATATTGCCTTCGCCTTGTTGTTGGATTATTTGTTCATTATTCACGTTGCCGTCACCTACCACAGTGCCATCATTACTTATACCTGCCAAAATATAATTATTATAATTTATATGAAATAGAAATACCCTATTAATTAATATTATGCAGACCAAACCACATTTTCATTGTTATTTATGCTTAATAGATTAATGTAACAAAATGCATGGAAAATATATACAACAAAGGCAAAAAAAGTGTAAACGTTATTTCAAATTGAGTTGGGACGGGGGTCCGAGGGTAATAGGTTCAGAACGTAAGAGAGAGGCAAGTATTGTCAGCAAATTATTTCCATTATGTAAACACACCAGAGAAAAATTGAACAAGATAAATTATTGAAGGAGTATAAGACCTAACGACAATACATTACTTGATATATGTTTACTTGGAGGATTGTGATG
>NW_027115572.1:200991-213472 GCF_000696795.3 Halyomorpha halys
GATCCTGGTGGTGACTCAGTATTGGATCCTGGGGGTGATCCTGTATTAGATCCTGGTGGTGACTCAGTATTGGATCCTGGGGGTGATCTTGTATTAGATCCTGGTGGTGACCCTGTATTTGATCCTGGTGGTGATCCTGTATTAGATCCTGATGGTGATTCTGTGTTACATCGTGGTGGTGATTCTGTATTAGATCCTGGTGGTGACTCAGTATTGGATCCTGGTGGTGATTCTGTATTAGATCCTGGTGGTGATTCTGTATTAGATCCTGGTGGTGATTCTGTATTAGATCCTGGTGGTGACTCAGTATTGGATCCTGGTGGTGATTCTGTATTAGATCCTGTTGGTGATCCTGTGTTAGATTCTGCTACTGATTCTATTATGACAGTATTAGACGCTGTATTATTGCTGCCGTATATTTGGTTTACTTGTTGTATGTTGCCATCACCTTTCGCATTCGCATCATTACTTAAACCTGCCAAAATATTATTATTATAATTTATACAAAATGTACCTTTTTAATATTTAATCTTACTAATATAATACAGATCAGAACTATTTGTACTACAGAATAATTTTTTTTTTCAAATATAACTCGTATTTTGGTCACCGAAGAATAATAATTTTTACAATTTGAGTAGCATTTGTCTGGCTACATTATCATGATATTAACAAAATTAAATAAACCGATAATAATTTTAAAAATGATATAACCAATGACATGAATTAAAATAAAAAGTATATAGTTATACAAAATTGCATAAATATAAATAAAATATAAGGGTAATGATGCGCATATCAGGGAAATGAATTACAGAATTTTACAAACTTTTTAAAGAGTGGGATGGTTTTTCGGATTATTTTTGGAAGATATTGCTATTCCATGATGGGTATAGATCGAAGGCGACTCATACGTTTTTTGATGGTGGTTTGAACCGAAACGAATTGCCTTAGTTTTTTTTGGATTGAGGATCAACTTATTTTCCGAAGCCTATTTTTAAATATTGCCAATGTCTTCCTGAAGCTTGTTGGATGCTTCGAGCAGGTCAGGTGGGTGCAAAGATATGTGTATTTCTTTGTCGTTGTCGTACAAATTGTCGAATATCATAATTCTGTTGCAGACAGATTAAAAAATCTAAAGGTTTTTCCGAATCGAAACGAAACCGGGTTCTCCTAATTTTGCCAATCGTACTTTAATGATAGAAAAAGAAAGAAAGAAAATAAAGAAATTCTGTAAAGGAATCAAACTACTTTAAAAACTAAAAATAAATATACAAGTATCGTAATATATACAAAAATAAAGTATATGTTAGTGATGTTAGTAGACAAATGAAACAAATAAAATTTTATGAAGCTGAAATAATGGAGAATTTGTACAAAATTAATTACTAAAAAAAAAGAAATGAATCAAATTAAATTCTTCTTTAAGAAAAAAAAAACGTGAATAATAAATGAAGAACGCATCCTTAGTGAAAGAAATAATATATTTATCTGACCAGTTATGTCGGCCGTAGATTTAAACGGTTGGACGATAAAGGTTGAAATACCGTAATAAATAGCAGGACCTCATGGAAGTGGAGTATGTCATTAACATTACATTAACAATATTCAATTAATAGATCGATTCCTTTTTGTATAAAACAGATATAAAATGAAATATTATTTTCAATCTTTGATATAAAAAAAATGAAAAGAAATAAAATGTTTATGTGCGTAAGAAAATTCCACTTATATAGATGGTGTGAGAAAGAAAAGAACCTCGAGAGAGCAGTACTTGTGGGTTTAGTGGGAACGATTATAATTTTGAAGAGTGGTGACAAGAAGGACCAGTTCAATCTTTATTTTAATTCTTATTCGATACAAATATATTGGTTTGAAATGAGGATTGCGTAATAAGTAAAGGCTTTTGAAAAAACAAGGAGGAATTGAAACGAGAATCCAGAAATAAGGTGAAGTGAGAATGAACTGATCTTCCAGAAGCTATGATAGCATGGAGGTTGGTCTAATGTCCGAATCTGAGGAGGGACTTGGGATCTTATTCAGTTGGCATACAAATATTTTCTTCCAGGGAATGGAAAGATTGGAGTTTTAAAGGAACAAGTTATACATGTGTAGAAGAGCAGGAAGGCTTAGTTTTATGATCTTTAACGGGATTTGGTCCTGATCAACGTTGTTCGTTCACGATGTCCTATCAGGACAAGAGCCCTAGAGGAAAATCAAGGCAGTTATTTCACCTCACTTTTCGAATTCATTAATGTAAACTATAGACAGTTAGAAGTCAAAATTGACGAGTCATCCAATCCAGTCCAGGGGAGTTTGAAAATAGCGACAGTTCCGAAACGATTTTATTGTAGGCCCACCGTTTTTTTTAAAACTCGGAGCAGGAAATATTTAATTTGGGGAAGCGATTGGTTTTTCATTCACGAAACAACCCTCGCCCTAACAGCTTCCAAGTTTAGCTAAAAAAGTTTAGGTCTTGATTCATCGATATTTGGACATATTTTTCTTGTATATATGGAACAAGTAATGGTTTCTGAGATATAGCTTTCATAAACAAAAGATTTCTTCCAAATACCAACAAATCAACATTTTGTGGATATATTTTGCTAATATCATGAAAACTAATTCTCCTACGTAAAAAATAATAATTATCTTCTTTTTAGTACGTTTAACTAGCTTTAATTTGATTCCTAACAGACATCTGTACATCTATTAGCTCCTGAGATATAGCCGTCATTAGCAAAACGTTTTGTCAGAACACCGTGAAATCAACATTATGTGAATGTATTTAGCTAATTTCATGAAAACTACTACTCTTAGAAAAAAATATTAATAAACTTCTCTGCAGCTTTAATTTGATTCCTAATAGACATCTGTAATGTTTTGAGAAACAGCTGTCATAAACCAAAAGTTTTGGCCGGACATCGAGAAATCAACATTTTGTGAATATATTTTGCAAATAACATGAAAACTACTACTCTTACGAAGAAAACTTGTGACTACCTTCTTTTTAGGACGTTTATCTAGCTTAATTTTGATTCCTGACAGACATCTGTAAATCTAACAGTTTTGGTATATAGCTGTCATGAACCAATAGTTTTGTCCAAACACCAAGAAATCAACGTTTTGCGAGATTGGAATTAAATTAGAATCTTCTTTGTAGTACTTAGTGCATATTATTCTCACATTTTTCTACTTAACCCTTCGTTGGGCGCGGTCAAGGATTCTCAAAATCTGGGCGCGGTGAGCCTGACAGGCACACGATACATACAAATTCGTGAAGCCCCTAAATCACCTTATTTAATTAAACCAAAAATTACAGATCATCTTGAGGATGTAGACAATTAGGGAAAAATATAAAATAAATTTAAAACATTTCTTATTATTTATTTGAGGTAACCAAAAAAAGCCAAAATGCGGAATTCACATATCATGGTTATGAATATAAATTAAAATAGGACATTTTATCCTCGAAAAAAAAGGGGTCACACATGAAGTTAAAATAAGTCGGAGTAATCCTCCATCAAAGCGGATGAAGGATCGCAAGAACAGGTTGAAAAGCATGCTGCATAGAGTGGTTTCGCATGAGGGGCAAATTCCTTGGTTGCATTTCACACAGGAGTAGTTCGTGAGCCGATGTATTCTTGTTTCCACCATCCAATCCCAACATCAGGACCTCTTTTGGTGGAGGGGAGGGGTTGATTTTGGACGATCGTCTTGAGACGAATTTTCAAGGAGGTGTGAAGGCCGGACCTCAGCCGACTTCTTCGCTGAAGTTGTCCGGTACTCAGTTCATGTGCCAATACATTGGGGAAAACTCTTCTTAGAATTCATTCCAATTGATTCCTGAGGTGAATAACCAACTAATAGATACCTCTCAAGTTCAACATAAAGTAGAAAACATTGGCGATCGATGTGTATTTCGCTGCACGTTGTATGTGGCTCACATTTGGTTTGCATTGTCATCTCCAGTTTTGTGAGCATTATAATACGTTATGACCTCTGGTTTTTTTTTCTCTAGTACTTATATCAATGGCTTTGGTAAGAGTACTACTCTTACGAAGTAAACTGATAATAAACTTCTTTGTACTACCTTTAACTAGCTTTAATATGATTCGTAACAGACATCTGTACATCTAATATCTCCTGAGATATAGGTGTCCTAAACCCAATTTTTTGTCAGAACAACGATAAATCAACATTTTGTGAATATATTTCTCAAATAACATGAAAACTTTGAAAAAATTAAAAAGTTTTGCCTAAAAAACGAGAAATCAATATTTCGTGAGATTAGAATTAAATCAGAATCTTCTTTGTAGTACTTATTAGATCTCATTCTTATATTTTTTCTACTAATAATGATGTTTGATACTAAAGTATCTTCCATGTATAAGAACACAAATAACAATAAAGAATTATAAATTTTATTAATAAAACGATCACACACAAGCTACCTAATTAGATAAGTAAGAAAAACTAAAATAAAATAATAATAGATTAATATGAATAATTATAGAAAATATTCAAATTGCGAGGTTTAATTTTTGTATTTTCAAACGCGTCTGCAAGATGCGCGGCACAGAAAAAACTTTGCAGACAGGTTTATTTTGTATCAATACTAACCCTAGTTTCATATGAGTCAAAAACCAAGAGCTGAAAACAGTGGAGTTTTTTTTGACGTTTTGAAACGGCCACCATCTTGAACCCCCCCTTCCTAAAAATGTCAATTTTGACTACCTACTGTATGTAGTTTACATTAATGAATTCGAAAATTGGGGTGAAATAACCTCCATGTACACTGAAAAATGTATTAACGACATCGGGTAAGACTGAATATTAAGTGTAGGATGTAAAGTTAGTTGTGGAAAACTTGGATTATATTTTTTTCTTACAATTAAATTCTGGAGCTAATTCACTATCCTTCCCCAAGATAGTGTGAAGGTGGTCTCCATTCACCCGGCGTGAACAGAATCGGGGGGGGGGTTTCTAAGCCTATTAAGGTTGAATAACTGTCTGGGATCCGGAAATAAATGGTATGAGGAGTTAATGAGTCGAGATTCCGCCAGGAGACCTGTTTAGGGATAAGTGTAGGAGTAGGAATGTTATAGGGGATTATAATTAGATCATAGGATAGGATCGATATTGAATTTTGAAAGGAGAGTATATTTTGGTGAGAATGAATAATGAAAAGATCGATTACGGTGTCTGAAACTCGAAGAAAAGATTGGTATTGAAATAACCAGAAATAATAATGTTGAGAAGGGCAGACAACCACATTTCTGTGAACAAGTACTCTAAGTGTTGATAAAGGGATATGGAAATAAAGGATTTTGATCCTCAATTTGTCGAAGAGTCACATTTATTAAAATTTTCGGCCCGAATCATCATGAAGAATGAGTATGTAGTTGGCAATTATTAGGGGAGAACAAGAGATATTATATTTAAGCCAGGTTTCGAACAAAGTGATTATATGATAGGTGTTATTGAGAAATTAATGAAGACATTCATCATAATGTGTAAGGAAGGATTTGCATTTAACATGGCAGGTTAGTATGATATTTGTCATAGCAGGAAAAAGGGTTGCATACGACAGCGAAATGTAATTGGAGTGGAGATCAATAAAAGGGAACATTAGGTATTTTCCTTTTTGAACTCAATAAGAAAAACTAAGTAGAAGAAGGATACTGAAAAAAAAATTATAAGAAATAATACTCTATCAAGTAAAATAAAAAATAAAGAAGATATTAATATGAGAAAAATAAAACATAGATATTCTAATGGAATGAAAATAAAAAAATAATGCTCAATAAAGACAAATAAATAACGTTCTAGAAATTATAAATATGTCAAAAATAAAATAATTCCTTAAGAAAAGGAAAGTAGAAATGGAAACCTATTGAAAATTGAATTTCTGTTTAAAGAAATGAAATTTTGAATATAAAAAAGTTCTTTCTGCCATTAGGGCTTCGACATGTTCAGTCTTATTATTTATACAGTAAAGTGTTATCATTCAGTACAGATCCTTTTTTGTATGTCAGAGCTTGGATTGGAGTAATTTTTGAATTGTTACTCTTCCATTTTAGGTACACACCTGGCATAGCGTTCCTTTGTATTGCTATTAGATATATGTGGACAGGACTTAAGATTTGTTTGTGAAGTAAAAAAAATTAACAATATAGCCTAAATACCAATTTAGCGTATTTACTATAATACAAACAATGCTGATTGCTTTCACGAATGTATGATAATAAAACATAGAAGAGCATTTTGAGATACATTTATCGGTTAAAAGCCACCAAATAATTCTCAAACGCCAGAATCGCAAACGACTGTTTGGGAAATGATGGTAATAATTTATATATATATATATATATATTAAACAATATAGCATATATACAATATGGCTTATATACCATAATAAAAACAAATGTTGCTTGATTTCTCGTACGCATGATAATAAAAGAAAAAAGAACATTTTGAGATACCGTTCTTTATCTTTTGAGGTACTGTAATGCATGTGTCTGCTAAAACTCAAAATTCAACCAATTCTTTAACCACAGACGACTGTTTAGAAACCTCTGATCTATATCCTTTACTTCACTCCAATTAACACTTACCTCCAGCACATAGCACAGCCTGTAATATTGAAGAGCATAGACAGATTGCAAAGATGGTCCTCATCTTGGCGAAATGTGGAATCATTTAGTTTAGATCCGCTTTTTATGTTTGCTTTTAAGAGCAATTAAAATAAGTGATAAATACATAAGAGGTAATTTAAACTATACAATTAAAAAGTTTTACGGTAATTTAATATTTTGGAGCAGAATGAAGGATCATTTACGATCCTCTATTTGGAAATCATAACCGATAGTTCAAGGTCAACCTAAACGACTATTCATTTACTTTATTTTTGACTAATTCAAAATTAGTTATTTAACTAACTATGACATTACGAGTCCTTATCGTATTTATATATTTTTTTATATTTATTGGATTACTCATATCAACTAACTACCGATAAACATTTAAAACTGATATTGTTACAACTCTGAACTTATTATGTTGGAGCGAAATTATTAATTAAGCCTTTCTGCCCAAATATAATGGGTTCTTTTGGTACACTAAATACTGGTCAAACATTTATGATATTATATATACGATGAAAAAATAAAAGTAATTAACAAAGAAAAAATATTTAGAACATAATAAAATGTTCTTTTTTTTTTAAAAACTAAGTTATATTACATATTTATAGTTTTTATTTTGTTGGTATTTAGGGGAACGGCAATCACGTTTCAACTATTTCCATATTTGATAAATATGCTAGATGGATAAAAAGTAAAATTAGTCCTTATGGTGTAAGAAATATCCTGGAATGTTGTCAATATAATTCAGGAAGTATATGTACTATATGTGTATATATATAAGTTATAAAGAGTCGGGGATAAAACTTTTAAAAAAAATGGTGGGACACGAAATGATTGACTTGAATTGAATGATGAACCTTAATTGTTCAACATGAACCGTACCTCTTTTTCGGCTCTTATATACTTTCAATAGTCACCACGTTATGTTCCCGAATTGTAGTTACCCGGAATGTCCCTTCATAGCGCTGGGATTCCTTACTCCTATTGGATCCCAAACGGTGGTTCACAACTGTACCGATTTTAATGTGCTATACAGACTAAAGACTTAAAAAGAGTATAGAGAAAGAAAAAAAACAATTTCGGGTATCGCGTCCGTTTTACACAATCTGAAAGTCCCGGGTTTCGGCACCAGTTATGAAAGGTCGGGGGTAAAACTTAGAAAAAAAACAAGGAAAGTAGGACACGAAATGAATCGCATAAGTCCAACTAAGATACTATATATATACAGCCCCGATTTGGAAAGAAGCGATGGTTACCAATTTATACAGGAGACAGATGGTTTCACTTTATCGCAACTTGGAGGGTTTGTGGATTTTATACAAACAGTGATCACCAGGCTATATTGATTACACTGGATATGCCTACAAGACAGAAGAGTTCTCGATGGAGAACCAATGGCTGGAACACGAAGACTTTTGATGGCGCTTCGTTCACTTTAATGCCGGAGGACGAGTGTGAATTGAAAGGGTCAGCTGAGGAAAAGGCGCGTATACTCACCTCTTTTATATCTGGAACTTGTGATGTAGCTATGACCCGTTCAAGGCCTGGCACACATCATTCCTCAGTGTACTGGTGGACTGATACTATTGACGATGTTCGCCGGTGTTGCAACCAAGCAAGAAGACATTTCCAGCGAGCTAGACGTCTACCGGAGTTTTCTGTGCTTCAAGAAGAGTTCAAGAGAACTAGAAGGAACCTCCGACAGGCTATTAAAGAATGCAAACCACGGAGCTGGAGTGAACTCTGTGATGAGGTGGATGCAGACCCATGGGGTAGACTTTTCAAAATAACACTTAAGAAACTTTGTAAAGGCACGATGCAGCTCCACATGAGATCAAATGTTGTAGACAATATTGTCAGAACACTAGGAAGAGATCGCGTAAGTACATCGTAGAAGGTACATCGCGTTGGACCTACAACATGGCAAGGCACCAGGATTGGGCGGAACTCCTTATGTGGCTCTGAAGGTGGCTCTCAGGAAAAGGCCAGATCTTTTCATCGATCTCTTCAGTTTAGTATTAACAGTTCAGTTAGTTAGAGTAACAGTTCAGTTATTCGTGAAGGCTCAATGGCGAAACCTTGGAAGAGACTGCGTCTCGTACTTATTTCAAAGAGTAAGGGAAGACCCGTCAACCTATCGTCCAATTTGCTTATTGGATACTATGGGAAAGACATTCGATAAAATCCTTTCCCTCAGGCTACAAGAGTTCACGGAGGGAGTTAATGGCCTCTTGCGGGCTCAATACGGATTTTGTAAAGAGCGATTCACGATAGATGCTGTTGTATCGGTAGTCGAGATGGCCCGCACAGCAATTGCAGGAGCAAGGTGGAGGAGGGGTGCTAAGTGATATGCAGTAATCATCACTCTAGACGTTAAGAATGCTTTTAACAAAGCTAGATGGGCCTGTATAATAGATGCCTTTCGGACAGTACCAGCCTATCTCATGAGAGTTCTTTCAAACTACTTCTAAGATAGAGTTCTGTTTTACTTTTCAGACATTGGCCAAAGAGGATATGGGGTGACTGGTGGTGTCCCACAGGGCTCGGTATTAAGACTTCTTCTGTAGAACGTCATGTACGACGCAATCTTCAAATTGACATTGCCGGAGGAAGCCACAGTTGTGGGATTTTCAGATGACGTTGCATTTGTATTTTGGCGAAGTACTTGGTAGAAGTTACCTTCATAGCAACCCAGGCTGTTACGGTAGGTTGGGTGTCTTCGGTAGGCCTACAACTTGCAGATCACAAGACTGAGGTTCTCCTAGTAACTAGCAAGAAGCAGACTGAGTCTATCACTGTCATGGTTGGTAGGCACGAAATTCGTTCCCAGTCTTGCTTAAAATACCTAGAAGTCATGATCGATGCACGTCTCCGCTATAATGTTCACGCGGAGTATATTACCGCCAAATCTGCTAAGTAGCATCCTTTTTGTCACACCTTATGCCAAACTTCGGAGGTCCCTAAGAAAGTAGCCGAAGGCTTCTTGCTACTGTTGTCCCCTCCATTATGTTATATGCAGCCCCATTTGGAAACAAGCGATGGTTACCATATCTTACAGAAGAGAGATAGTTTCAGTTTATCGTAGAGTTGGTTTAAGGACTGTTAGCGCTTTTCCTACTGTTTCCTACGAAGCGTTGTGCGTGATAGCCCGAATGCCTCCTGTGGAACTCCTTGTTGAAGTAAGAAGCAGGCACTATGGACGACGCTTACACGTTTCCAGAGAAGAAGAGCAAAAAATAACCATCAACCAGCAGCGTTGGGAGACTGCAGATTCCGGGAGGTGGACTCGCAGGTTAATACCCGATGTTGGCACGTGTTATGGTCACGAGCATGGTGGGGTGGATTTTTACATAACCCAAATGTTGACCGGACATGTATGCTTTAGAGCCTACCAGTTTTGCTTCAAACTGGACAACACCGCAGAATGCCCTAGATGTCAGACTGTCAAGGAAACCGCGGAGCACGTGTTTTTCAATTGCATTCGCTTTGCAGCAGAAAGAAGTGAATTGGAGAGAGTGTGTAGAGGACGCATCACTCCAGATAACGTGATAAACTATATGCTCCTCTCAGACCAGCATTAGAACGCAGTGAAGAGATTCACCACAGTCGTCCTCAAAAGGCTGAGAGAGGAAGAGAGGGATAGAAGACGTTAGTAGCATGGAAACGTAAAAAACCATGCGAAGAATGCGAGACGGCACTCAGCCATTTCCCTCCATGAAGTAATGCCTAGCGGCGGTCCCGTGGAAAGGAATGAACAGGTGTAGGGCGGTGGTTTTAGTAGGTAAAAATCCCTCACACGGAGAGGTAGGGGACTATCCGTGTCTTTTGAAGATTTCCACCGACCCTAAAAAAACAAAAAAACAGACACACATGTATATATAAAGTTTTTATTGATCACTGAGTAATATTTTATTTTACAGGTGAGGTGGAATAAAATACCCGCTACCCGCTAAACCGGTCTTGAAAATATGTTGTATTGTTATGCTGTTAAGTGACCTATGCATTACTAATGGGATGCGCTATAGAATAAGATTGGTTGTGAGGAATATGTAGAAGAACACTGTAAGATTTTACCAGGAGATAATGGAAACTTGACGCCAAGGAACACACTGGACACTGGAGAGGATATGCCATTCGTACTGAAACTTACAAAATTCCCTTTGAGATGGACTTTTGATATGGCTATAAATAAATCTCAAGGTAAGATATTTGAAAAAAAAAATTTATCTGTAACATCGAAGGTAACAATATTTACTCATGGACAATTGCATGTGTCCTCCTGCTCCTGTTTCTGCGTTAGGCTTTAACAAGGTGCATAAACAAAGACGTTGTGTTTCTAATGTACAAAGTGTTATGATCCTAATACTGGCAAACCTAGTAGTGCTTCTAAACGTTCGAGTGTCGCTGCTTTTGGTTTTGATTCATCTTTTGTGCTTGATCCTTGGCCTGGCGCTGGTGCTGATGTTATTTCTCGACCCATTTATTATACGCTATATTGTCTTCGCCTTGTTGTTGGATTTTTTGGTCATTATTCACGTTGCCGTCACCTACCACAGTGCCATCATTACTTATACCTGCCAAAATATAATTATTGTAATTTATATGAAATAGAATTACCCTATAAATTAATATTATACAGACCTTACCACATTTTCATTGTAATTTATGTTTAATAGATTAATCTAACAAAATGCATGGAAACTATATACAACAAAGGCAAAACAAAGTGACAGAGAACTTTATTTCTAAGCGAGTTGGGACGAGGGTCTGAGAAAAATACCTTCAGAATGTGAGAACGAGGCAAGTATTGTCAGCAAATTATTTCAGCTGACAATACATTACTCGATATATATTTACTTGGAGGATTGGGATGATGGTACTCAATATATGTTTACTTGGAGGGTTGTGATGATGGTACTCAATATATGTTTAACTGTAGGATTGTGATGATGGTACTCAATATATGTTTACTTGGAGGATTGTGATGATGGTACTCAATATATGTTTACTTGGAGGATCGTGATGATGGTACTCAATATATGTTTACTTGGAGGATCGTGATGATGGTACTCAATATATGTTTACTTGGAGGATTGTGATGATGGTACTCATTTTTTTGAACAGCTAAATTTTTTTTTTGAAAAATCTAGAATATGATTACCTAAGAATAACAATTTAGACTATTTGAGTAGCATTTGTCTGGCAACATCATGTTGAGTTTAACAAAATTAAATAAAACGATAATATTTTGATAAAGTCCATAAGAAAATGAGATGAATTAAAATAAAACTAATAAAAACTACAAGATATGAAATGAGATGAATATTTAATAGTTTTTAATATACGGATGATAAAATATAAGGATTACAGAAAATGGCGGGTACTTTAGGGGAATGCATTTAAGAATGTTACGAACTTTTTAAAAATTGAGATGGTTTTTCGTAAGATACGGCTATTCCATATTGATTTAAGTATATAGAGATATATTTATACAGATAGAAAAACCAGAGAATCAATTATTTTACTTCTGGTAAACTACTATTACTATTATCCCCAATATTTATACTTATAAAACTATATACATAAATTATTTATAAAAATATAATCGTAACCTGGTGGTGATCCTGTATTAGATCCTCCTGGTGATTCTGTATTACATATTGTACTAGATCCAGATGGTGATTCTGTATTAGATCCTGGTGGTGATTCTGTATTAGATCCTGGTGGTGATTCTGTATTGGTTCCTGGGGTTGAATCTGTATTTGATCCTGGTGGTGATCCTGTATTAGATCCTGGTGGTGATCCTGTATTTGATCCAGGTGGTGATTCTGTAT
>NW_027115572.1:213729-213974 GCF_000696795.3 Halyomorpha halys
GATCCTGGTGGTGATTCTGTATCAGACTCTGGTGGTGATTGTGTATCAGACTCTGGTGGTGATTGTGTACCAGACTCTGGTGGTGATTGTGTATTTGATCCTGGTGGTGATTGTGTATTTGATCCGGGTGGTGATTCTGTATTATATCCTGGTGGTGATTCTGTATTAGACCCGGGTGGTGATTCTGTATTGGATCCTGGTGGTGATTCTGTATTAGATCCTGGTGGTGATTCTGTATTAGATCC
>NW_027115572.1:214630-218433 GCF_000696795.3 Halyomorpha halys
GATCCTGGTGGTGATCCTGTATTAGATCCTGGTGGTGATTCTGTATTAGATCCGGGTGGTGATTCTGTATCAGACTCTGGTGGTGATTCTGTATTTGATCCTGGTGGTGATCCTGTATTAGATCCTGGTGGTGATCCTGTATTAGATCCTGGTGGTGATCCTGTATTCGACTCGTGTGATGATCCTGTGTTAGATCCTGGTACTGATTCTATTATGACAGTATTAGACGCTGTATTATCGCTACCGTATATTTGGTTTACTTGTTGTATGTTGCCATCACCATTCGCATGCGCATCATTACTTAAACCTGCCAAAATATTATTATTATAACAATGTACCTTTTTAATATTTAATCATATTAATATTATACAGATCAGAACGTTAGAAAGGGGAGATATATAAAATAATATTAGTTGACAATAGTGATTATGATACCACACAGCCTGTAATATATAAGTTCTTTAGACAGATCATAAGTCATCTTTTTGTACTATAGAATAATTTTTTTTTTCAAATCTAACTCGTATTTTTGGTCACCTAAGAATAACAATTTTGACAATCTGAGTAGCATTTGTCTGGCTAAATTATCATGATATTAACAAAATTAAATACAGCGATAATAATTTTAAAAATGATATAACCAATGACATGAATTTAAATAAAAAGTATATAGTTATACAAAATTGCATAAATATAAAGAAGATAAAATATAAGGATAATTACGGGCATTTCAGGGGAATGAATTACAGAATTTTACAAACTTTTTAAAGAGTGGGATGGTTTTTCGGATTATTTTTGGAAGATATAGCTATTCCATGATGGGTATAGATCGAAGGCGACTCACACGTTTTTTTTTATGGTGGTTTGAAGCGAAAAGAATTGCCTTAGTTTTTGTTGGATTGAAGCTGAACTTATTTTTCGAAGCCTACCTTTAAATACTGTCAATGTCTTCCTGAAGCTTATTGAATGCCTCGAGCAGGTAAGATGGGTGCAAAGATATGTATATTTCTTGGTCGTTGGTGTACAAAATTTTGAATATCATAATTCTGTTGTAGACAGATTCAAAAATCTAAAGGTTTTTCCGAATCGCAACAAAACCTGGTTATCCTAATTTTGGCAATCGTACTTTAATGATAGAAAAATAAAGAAATTCTGTAAAGGAATCAAACTACTTTAAAAACTAAAAATAAATATATAAGTATCGTAATATATAACAAAATAAAGTATATGTTAGTGATGTTAATAGAAAAATGAAACAAATAAAATTCTGTAAAGCTTGAATAATGGAGAAATTGTACAAAATTAATTACTAAAAAAAGAAATGAATAAGATTATGGACGATGAAGGTAGAAATACCGTAATAAATAGCAGGACCTCGTGGCAGTGAAGAAGTCTGAGTCTCCATGAGTCGACTATGCGTTGAGCAGGCGTTTCCAAAATTCTACTTTAAAAACTCAAAAATACAGTTATTTCGTACCTCTTGGTTTTTTGACTCATATGAAACTAGAATAAGTACTAACATAAAAGAAAACTTTCTGCTAACGTTGTGCTGTTCCTTGCGTTGAGCAGGCGCGTTCCGAAATTCTACTTTAAAAACTCAAAAATACAATTATTTAATACCTCTTGGTTTTTTGACTCGTATGAAACTAGGGTAAGTACTGATATGAAAGAAAGCTGTCTGCCAAGCTAGTGCAGACGAAATAAAAACTAATCTTTTAAAATTTGTGATATATCCGGCAATATACTGCCTATTTCAATATTTTTTTTAGTTTTTTACACGTTATGAGATAAATACTCATATGCAATTTGAATTATTTGAAACAGACCCACAGATAAAAAAAGAAAGATGTATTTCTTTAACAAATTTTAGTTGAACGATTTTTAATATTATGGTACAAGAATCTAAAGTAAAAAACGTACCAGAATTTTTTTTTATGAGATTTTATTTCAGATCCACCGTTTTTATTTTAAACTCGGACTAGCAAATATTTAATTTGGGGAAGCGATTGGTTTTTCATTCACGAAACAACCCTCGCCCGAACAGCTTCCATACCATTAGTAATTTCTTCATGATCTTGAAGCTGATCCGAAAAAAGTTTAGGTCTTGATTCATCGATATTTGGACATCTTTTTCTTGTATATATTGAACATGTAATAGTTTCTGAGATATAGCTTTCATAAACAAAAGATTTTGTCCAGATAGCAACAAATCAATATTTTGTGAATATATTTTGCTAATATCATGAAAACTAATTCTCCTACGTAAAAAATAATAATTATCTTCTTTTTAGTACGTTTAATTAGCTTTAATTTGATTCCTAACAGACATCTGTACATCTATTAGCTCCTGAGATATAGCCGTCATTAGCAAAATGTTTTGTCAGAACACCGTGAAATCAACATTATGTGAATGTATTTAGCTAATATCATGAAAACTACTAATCTTAGAAAAAAACTATTAATAAACTTCTCTGCAGCTTTAATTTGATTCCTAACAGACTTCTTCGCTGAAGTTGTCCGATACACAGTTCATGCCAATACATTGGGGAAAACTCTTCCTGGAATTCATTCCAATTGATTCCCGAGGTGAATAACCAACTAATAGATACCTCTCAAGTTCAACATAAAGTAGAAAATAGTCATTGGCGATTGATGTGTATTTCGCTGCACGTTGTATGTGGGTCACATTTGGTTTGCATTGTCATCTCCAGTTTTGTGTCCATTATAATACGTTATGACCTCTGGTTTTTTTTCTGCAGTACTTTTACCAATGGCTTTGGTTCCGAGCACAGAAGAAACGAGGAGTACACAATTATTCTTGCATGTGACGTAGGTTGCCAACACTTTTTCGTCGTTGAAACCAAAAAGACTGGAATATTGTGGTCTACTTATAGAATCTCCCTATCAAAGAAATACTGAAATAACGATTGAAGAATTCATAAAGAAATCTTGGTAAGAGGGGTGATGAACCAGAAAGGCGCGGTGAGCCTGACAGGCACACGATTCCCGTTCGTAAACGGTAATGGTACCTGACGAATGACTCTAACACAAGTATCGAAAAACAGTGAAGTGATCGAATTTACTATCTAAAGTGAAAAATATTGACCTTAAGTTTGTAACGTAATCGGGCGCGGTCAGATCAAAACACGTGTGACGCTCTTTCTTGACGGCAGGAGATGAACTGACTGGGCGGGTTGGAACCACCCCACAAAGTTAGGAAACTACTGGGAGGTAGATGTCACACTCAGCGCTCTTTTGGAAGAGAGCAAAAACACCGAATCTTGTGCCAGTCATGTCAGCCGTGCCCGATACAGGGTGAGTACTACTCTTATGAAGTAAACTGATAATAACCTTCTTTGTACTAGCTTTAATATGATTCGTAACAGGCATCTGTACATCTAATAGCTCCTGAGATATAGCTGTCGTAAATCCAAAGTTTTGTCAGAACAACGATAAATCAACATTTTGTGAATATATTTCTCAAATAACATGAAAACTACTACTCTAACGAAAAAATTAAAAAGTTATGCCTAAAAAACGAGAAATCAATATTTCGTGAGATTTGAATTTAATTAGAATCTTCTTTGTAGTACTTAGTAGATGTCATTTTTATATTTTTTCTACTAATAATAATGTTTGATACTAAAGTAACTTCCATGTATAAGTACACAAATAACAATAAAGAATTATAGATTTTATTAATAAAACGATCGCAAACAACCTACCTAATTAGATGAGTAAGAAAAAATAAAATAGAATAATAATAGATTAATATGAATAATTAATAGAAAATATTCAAATTT
>NW_027115572.1:223936-227342 GCF_000696795.3 Halyomorpha halys
ATATACAATATGACATATATATATCTACATCCTTATAATTTCAACTTTTTATCCTATGAGTGTTTCGCGATCAACTTGTTGTCATTGGTGTAGTATAAGGGGGAAGAATGGGTGTAAAATGCATACAACGTTTGTACACTGTGTATCAGTTACAGGTGCATTCCAGCGAGGTATGGGTAGATAAGTAATATATTTGTTCAAAACTATTTTTTTTTAAATCACTTGTTAAGTTTTCGAGAATAGGTTCATGAAGAAAATAAATTTCCAGACCCAACTTTTGATAGCAGCATTCCTTGCATGCGTTAATAAAAATATTCGATTTTTCCGACATTTTTTTAAGATAGATTTTTACTAACTTAAAATGCAATTTTATTTTTTTATGAACTGCATTGTATATATTATATTTTTTCGTAAATACGAAAAACTTTGTTGTTAAAAAATATTAGCGATAGTAGCGATTGTTTAGGCCTGGTAAATGTATTATGAAAGAATAATATGACTTACTTTTTGTTAATCTATCGATAGCTCGTTAAGTACTCAAATACAGATCTACTAGGTTTATCTACCTACGTAAAAAACAACAATAATTATAAGAGCCAAAAACTCACATCCTGGGAAATTAAAAGAACATGGATAATGAATAACTTTTGATCCATATGAAATATGTCTGAAACTATTGCTTGAAAGTTTTGTCTTCTTCAAAGTCTATGGTACACGGAATTCCACCCCAGACATTGTGGGCGATCAACGATTAACCCAAATTGGCCTTGTGATCGACTTGTTGGCCACTGCTGGTATATATAATTTTAGTTTATTTATAAAAATAGAAATATAGAGAACCCAGTAGTCTCCCTAATGTTTATATTTTTAAAACTATAAACATAAACTATTTAAAAGGTGAATAAGACACTAATGTTTAAGTATTATTATAATTTTTGAGTAAGTACATCTTTTTTTTAAAATTAGAACGCTGTGTTTCTCAACATACAAAATGTTACTATCCTAATAAACCTAATACTGTGTCTAAAAGACCTCCAACTCCATCTATTGGGCCTGATGTTGTTGCTGGTCCTGGTGCAGGTCCTGGTCCTGGTGCTGGTCCTGGTGCTGGTGCTGGTCCTGGTGCTGGTGCTGGTCCTGGTGCTGGTCCTGGTGCTGATCCTTGTCCTGATCCAGGTGCTGTTCCTGATCCTACAACCCTTTTATTATACGCTATGTTGCCTTTGCCTTGTTGTTGGTTTAGTTGATCATTATCCACGTTGCCATCACCTACCACAGTCCCATCACTAGCTATACCTGCTGAAATATTATTATTCTTTTTATAATTTTATATAAAATAGAAATATTCCATTAATTAATACAATCTAGACTTAATCACATTTTGATTATTATTTATGCTGAATATATTAAAGTGTAAAATGTAACAAGGTAAATAATTGGAGAAGTACATTACTTTACTCGACATATGTTTACCTGAGGAATTTTGATAGCCTGTAATATTGAAACGTATAGACAGATCGTTATGATGGTAATAATTTTGGACTGTTTATATAAATATAGCATGTGTTGCACAAAAAATACAAATTAAAGGAAAAAAGAACATTTTGAGATACTGTTGTAATGCATTTAACTGTTAAAACTCAACAAATCATTCTTTAACCTTAAAACCTCACACGACTGTTTGAAAACCTCTGATCTATATTCTTTCCTTAACTACAATTAACACTTACCTCCAGTACTCAGCACAGCCTGTAATATTGAAGAGCATAGGCAGATTGCAAAGATGGTCCTCATCTTGGCGAAATGTGGACTCATTCGGTCTAGATCAGCTTTTTAATGTAAAAGTTTGCTTTTAAGAGCAATTAAAATATATATATATATATATATATAGTTATAAGCTATAAAGAGTCGGATAAAACTTAAAAAAAAAATGGAAGGTGGGACACGAAATGATATCCAACATAAGCCCATCTAAGATACTGATTTATTCTGCTTTTTAATGCTCTATATATACATTCTGGCTTGTTGACATGGGACGTTTACGTATTAAGATTCATAATAACTATACTCTGATTATAACTCCCTTGGCAGTTATAGAATTGATTGACATAATCGAAATGAAAGGAAAACAAATTAAAATAAACCTCTTCTATTTACACAACTTTTACATCTTCATAACTAGCCAATTTACACTGTTCTTCAATTCAAACTTTTTCCTATTTACACTCTGATTCCATAAACAAGAAATAAAGAAGAAAATAATCTGTCTAACTTAGTTCAGTGAGTAGGCACTCCAGGTGTCTCCGGAGCTGCCATCGCTGGGAACCTTAATTGTTCAACATGAACCGTACCTCTATTTCGGCTCTTGTATACTTTCAATTGTCACCACGTTATGTTCCCGAATTGTAAATACCCGGAATGGCCCCTCATAGCGGCGGGATTCGTTACTCCTATTGGATCCCAAACGGTGGTACACAACAGTCCCAATTTTAATGTTCTATAGAGAGTAAAGACTTAAAAAGAGAAAGAGAAAAAAAAAACAATTTCGGGAATCACTTCCGTTTTACACAATCTGAAAGTCCCGGGTTTCGTCACCAGTTATGAAGAGTCGGGAATAAAACTAAAAAACAAAACAAGGAAAGTAGGACACGAAATGAAACGCATAATTCCAACTAAGATACTGATTTATTCGGCTTCTTTATCCTCTATATATACATTCTGCCTTGTTGACATGGGGAGCTTACGTATTAAGATTCATAATACCTATACTCTGATTATAACTTATACACACACACACACACATATATATTTATAAGTTAAGTATTGGCGAAAGCAAAATGTCAAAAAAGAGAAGAAAGAATAAGATCTAACACGCTTGAACTGCTGTAAAATACTAGCTTTATTGTGTTCGCTACATCTCTTACATAACTTCGATCTTCGATCAGGTGATCCCCTCAGAATATATAAAGATTTATTGATCACCGAGTAATATTTTATTTTACATGTCAGTTGGAATGAAATACCCGCTACCCGCTAAACCGGTCTTGAAAATATGTTGCATTGTTACGCTGTTAACTGACCTATGCGTTACTAATGGGATGCGCTATAGAACAAGATTGGTTGTGAGAAATATTTAGAAGAATATACTGCACTATAAGATTTTACGAGGAGATAATGAAGGTGAACTAGCAGTACAATTAAATGAACGGTTGTATAGTTTCTAAAATGGGAGTGTGGAGAATCAAATTTTGCTTCAAGAGACTAGGGGCGGGGTAATAATCTTGTAGGAAAATTTGATTCAACGTAAAATATGATAATGAATAATAATTAAATTCATATTAGAATCATAATTTATGTTATTACCTATACATTCCGATTCCAGTAAATTAGTTTTCATGACTTGATT
>NW_027115572.1:227427-228426 GCF_000696795.3 Halyomorpha halys
TATATATATATTCTTTTATTCATAAAGTTACTCATATAATATTACTACCAATAAACATTTAAAAAAAAAACTGATATTGGGACTTTATATATTGCGCGAAATTAATAATTAATCCTTGCTAACTATATCTGGGGCTTTTATCATACAATCACTTAACTAAATATTATAAACGTACTTAATAATTTGTTATAATTCCGAGGAGTTAACTACTTTCCTTACAAATTTAATGTTATTTCTTTATTTTAAATTAACACTTGAGCAAATAATAAGTTTTAAATAATTTTTCAAAAAAAAAGAAGTAGAAAAGTAAAAATTTATGCTGGAAATAAAATTACTGTGAAAATACAGTGTTATTTCTGTAGTCTTGCGTACTGTTACTCTGCCCAATTTCTTACTTTTTTTAGTATTTCTCTTCCAACAACGCATAAATGGTGCCGAAACCCGGGAATCCCTTTAATTTATTTTCGGTTTAATATTCAGTCTACAGTTTTATTTTCTTTTTCACGCTGCACTTAATTTCTTTCTTTTCTTTTGATTAGTTTTTTTCCTCTCTCTCTTTTTTCTTGTTTTCTTCGGAATCTATGAGAATGAATGCGGACAGGACCCCGATCATGCAAGCTGCGAGTTTCAATATACCGCCAGAGGGGGTTGGGGCTCCTGCTGCACAGGTTGGTTCTGAGAAATATTTAGAAGAATATACTGCACTATAAGATTTTAGCAGGAGATAATGAAGGAGAACTAGTACTACAATTAAATGAACAGTTGTATAGTTTGTAAAATGGGAGTGTGGAGAATCAAATTTTGCTTCAAGAGTACTAGGGGGCGGGGTAATAATCTTGTAGGAAAATTTGATTCAACGTAAAATACGATAATGAATAATAATTAAATTCATATTAGAATCATTATTTATGTTATTACCTATACATTCCGATTCCAGTAAATTAGTTTTCATGACTTGATTGTGGGTTGTCGATTACATGGTTAGGTTTTAGAGCTATT
>NW_027115572.1:228476-229253 GCF_000696795.3 Halyomorpha halys
GATGTAACACGTGTGAACTGCTGTAACATACTATATTTATTGGGTTCGGTACATCTCTTGATATACATGCGATCAGCTGATCTCCTCAGTCAGCTGACATCGAAGTAACAGCTGACTGAGGCTGTAACTTATATATATATATATATATATATCTACATCCATATAATTTCAAATTTTTATCCTATGAGTGTTTCGCGATCGACTTGTTGTCATTGGCGTAGTATAAGGGGGAAGAATGGGTGTAAAATGCATACAACGTTAGTACACTGTGTATCAGTGTCAGGTGCATTCCAGCGAGGTATAGTATTCTCCCTAATGTTTATATTTATAAAACTATAAACATAAACTATTTAAAAGGTGAATAAGACACTAATGTTTAAGTATTATTATAATTTTTGAGTAAGTACATCTTTTATTAAAATTAGAACGCTTGGTTTCTCAATATACAAAATGTTACTATCCTAATAAACCTAATACTGTGTCTAAAAGACCTCCAGCTCCATCTTTTGGGCCTGATCCTTGGCCTGATGTTGGTGCTGGTCCTGGTCCTGGTGCTGGTGCTGGTCCTGGTCCTGGTCCTGGTCCTGGTGCTGATCCTTGTCCTGATCCAGGTGCTGTTCCTGATCCCCCAACCATTTTATTATACGCTATGTTGCCTTTGCCTTTTTGTTGGTTTTGTTGTTCATTATCCACGTTGCCATCACCTACCACAGTCCCATCACTAGCTATACCTGAAATATTATTATTCTTTTTATAATTTTATATAAAATAGAAATA
>NW_027115572.1:229303-230071 GCF_000696795.3 Halyomorpha halys
ATTTTCCCCTATTATCTCCCGGTGCCGCCTTTTTCTTAACCGCCCATAGGGGACTGTTATAGGGTGACGTACTGTTGACAATTATCCCCTGTTTTTTTAACTCTCCCAACTCTTCTCTAATATGTTTTCTTAACGCCTGCGGATACCTCCGTTCTTTTACATATGTTATTCTTTCTTATTTTAAGGGTATCTCATGCACCGTCTCCCCCGTTGCCCCCAACACCTCCCCTTCTTTAAAAAAAATATCCGCGTATTCGCGCATGATCCCGTTTCTCCAGTTGTTATCCCTCATGTTGTTATCCCTGTCTAAACCCTGGCACTCGAACTCTTTTTCTCCTATTTTAATAACCCATCGCCCGTTTATTTTTAATCCGCGCTCCCATCTTTCTCAATAGGTCACACCCTACAATCGCTTCATAATCCCTCGGCATTTTCCCCACTACGTGAACCGTGAGTTTACCTCCCACAACCCCCAAATGACTTAACCCCATCCTTGCCTCTCCCATAACGCTACAGGGTCCACCCAAGGTGACCAATTTACAATCACATACCTGCACCTGCGGTGTCTTCTTCCCGTCACTCAACCTCCGCAACGCCTCCCGGCATAGGATGGTGTTCGAGCTCCCGGTGTCCACGAGACATCTCACTCCTCCCACGATGATAATAGGCAGACCGCCTTGCTTCCCTCTGATGTTGTAGCTGACTTATGTGCGGTCGCCTCTCCGCTGGTACTCCCCTCATATGTTGTTCTGACTTCTTCTTCTCTCC